>NW_028318246.1:600000-900000 GCF_062004578.1 Staurois parvus | reverse complement strand
AAGGAAAAATTGGATCGCTATTTAAAATGCATTTCATGCAGTAAAATCATGTTTTACTGCAAGGAATTGGACAAATGTGCATAGGTCAGTTAACCTGATCTTCTCATCTTAAAATGATATTAAAGACAATTAAAAAAAAATAAAATAACAAACATGTCATACTTACCTGCTTTGTGCAGTGGTTTTGCACAGAGCAGCCCCAATCCTCCTCTTCTCTGGTCCCCCTGCTAGCTTTCTTGGCCCCTCTCTCCTACCAAGTGCCCCCACAGCAAGCAGTTTGCTATGGGGGCACCCAAGCAGGCTCGCTCCTGAGCCACTGCTCTGCATGTCCATTTGCACAGCCCAGCCCATCTCTTTCATCATTGGCTCACTGGCTGTGATTGACAGCAGCAGAAGTCATTGGCTCAGCCAATGAGGAGGGAGAGTTCCTGAAGAGCCGAGGATCTCGTGTACATCGTTGGATCAGGTAAGTATTAGAGGGTGTCACGAGCATGGCGTCAGACCCCAGACCTTCTCACCAAACTCGTGACCGAAGGACTAGCTGATCTGAAACCGCGATGTCACGTGCGTAACAATGCCACACCCAGCTGCACCCTGCACAACGATTTTCCAGCTAATTGGACCACAATCGATGTACCGGCAGCCTGAGCGATTGTTACTGGGTCAGGTTAATTACACAATTAACCTTTCACACTGCCACCACCTGCTTTTTGTACAGAGAAAGAGGAAACTCTGCAATTTCATCTAAAACACTATAATGGTTGAGATAATCGTCTGCATAATACGGTCACCGCAGGCCAATTATGCAGAGCGTTAAACAAACACAGTAGCATTCTCTTAGAGGCAGGAATTCGTAAATTGCAATAAAGCGCTATAGAAACAGTTCAACACTTTCAGAAGGAAAGATTTATTACTAAAAGGTCAAACGGGTGCAATAAAAATATTTACAGGAAAAGATGTAACTAAGATATATATATATAAATACACAGAGACCAACAGCACAGCAAAGAGTTATCAAAGAGAGGTGAAGGGGTTAAGGTACTTGCCAAAGTCCTGGGTTTGCAGATCCAAGTTTCAGAGCGAAAGGGCACGGGTCTCTCCAGGTGGTACTGATGTTAAAATGGGAGACGTCTTCAACCTACACTCTTAGGCCTGACAGCCTATTTTGTGGTCCCCAGCAGGGGGTGTCTCTAAAGTCAAGGACCAATACCCCGTTTAGGGCGTGTAGGTATGGGCGGATACCTCAACTAGAGCCAAAATCTCCCTTAACTCATATTTTGGCCCATAACTTTTCCTATGCACAAGTGACATTCCACCCACGGGTAGATTATTAGGCAGACATGTCTGAGGATTGATTAGATATGAATTATGAAATTATACACTGAATGGTTCAAAAGATCTATTTTTCGGCTTTCCTATGTATTCGAGACAATGCGAGTGACCTACTAAACTTTTCGCCTTCTCGTGGCCAATCTGACGATATGTCCGGTTTTTATGTAAGTCTCTCATATTCCAAGATTTGAGGCATAGGGGAAAAATGGATTTTGAAAAGTGGTTATCTGATTCTGTCACATACGCTGAGTTAGGTTTATTAGGTTGGAATCTCTTTCAACTCCTGGGAAAGCTTGCCTTATCTTATACGAGGTGTTACATTTTACCGGTTCTTCAGACAGCTAGGCCCCAGCTCCTTTGGAGGGCTTTATAGCTCCTATGACCCTCCTGTGACATTCCTAACTTAGACACATAATGGCCAAATTTCACTGGGCCTCTCAGAGAGAGGGAGGGGGGGAAAATGAGGGCGAAATATGTTTTTCAGGATGGTTAACCTCTTTGCCAAGATGGAGGTTGAAGCCAAAATGGTTGAACTGCGTCCATCTCTGGGTATACGCTGTTACAGGGGGGGCTGAGGGGGCTGCTGCACACAGAAGGTTTTTTTAAAGGTAAAAACCCTTGAGCCTTTACAACCACAGTAACACTTGAACTACTGCCTGAAATTAACACGCAACCCCTGATTACTTAAAACTAACCCTGACATTTTACCATGAATGCCCAAAGTATAACTAAAGGCAAAAGTGTTTTTTTCAGCTTTGGATACAGTCAAAATGGATTAGAAAACCTGTTAGGTTTTTTTATTACTGTCTATGTCTCTATTAGAGCCAGTTCACACCACTTGCGGTGCAGGATACGTTTCCCATACCACTCAGAAATTCACTGCCCTCTGCAGATACCATTAATTCTTTATGGCACCACCACACATTTCACAAACTTGATTGCATTCATGGCCACCAAAACTCATGGTACCAAGTGGTATGGTGTGATTTTATAAATCATGCCTGCCACTGAAATGAATGGGCCGACAAGACTGTACAACGAATGCTCACGCATGGATGCACCTTTATGGTGTGAACTGGCCCTTAGGGAGATTAACCTTCTCTATTTACCCTGCTCACTGTTATCACTGAGCCTAGGTTGACATATAAACGGTGCGGGAAACGCAGCAAATTCTTTGCATTTCCTGCAGCACTTCCAAATCACGCTGTGTTCATGCAATCTGCTGTGCGTGTCAATGTTAAGTTAATGACACCCCAAAAACAGTTCACAAAACACAGTGCGATTGCCAGAATCAGATCACATGTGTATGAACCCCATGAGAACTGATTCCAGTGTGGCAAAAAAAAAACAAAGCTGCCTGAACCTTTTTCATGAGGGTGTGGTGTGATCTGAGCCATACAAAATGAATGGGCTCAAGACATGCTATAAAGAGTTGCATGTGTTTTGAATAGGAATGGCACTACATATATGTCTAAATCCAGGTTCAATCTGAAAGAAAACCCCAAAATTTGGGTTGTCACCAGAAAGGAAAATATGGGGACACTAGTTATATCACCTTGGTGACAATCAGGGGTTTCCTCAGTTTGGAGGGATTTCCTCTTACTTCCTGTTTTGGCTATAGGACAGGAAGTGAAGGGAAATCACCTCAATGGGACACAGATGGCAAATAGAAAATAATTGAAGGAGTTATTACCCTCCCTAACTCTATCTAAAATTTGCCTTTAGTTCTACTTAAAAGTAAACGTAAACCCAAGTATTGAACTTCTCTCTTTTGCTCTGTTAAATGCTCTCTTTTGACCTATTAAAGTGAATGCCAGCCAAAATGTTTTTCTTAATTTTTAATAGAGTGGGAAAGGGTTAAAACCTATATCATGTTTGTAGTACTATCTGGGACTTCCGATGGGGACACTAGTTCTGCTGACTTTGAGGACCCCAAGACATTCCCTATATTTGCAAGGATTTCTTCCCACTTCCTGTTTTGGCAATGGCACAGGAAGTAAAAGTACTGTAAATCTGCCGAATGGGATACAGGTGGCAAACAAAAAACTGACAGGGATCATAAACCTCCCTTACTCTATTAAAAAAAAAAAACGAAAAAAAAAAATACTGATTAAATTTCAGGCAGTTCAGCAATGACCAGACAAATTTTGATCACTATGTGGAGGCCCCTGCTCAACAGAAGTCAATTGTTTGATCGACTTCTGTTGAAGGGACATGTTGGAAAAATGCAGTTGCAGCTACTGATCAGTGTATTCTGACACCAGACACCAGCAGGTGCAGCTGTCATAATACAATGTCCTTGGGGGGTAGGGGGGTTCTTCCATTCATCTCTGTCTGCTGGTGTAGGTTTTTCCCAATTCCTGTTCTGCTAACAGAGCCCCAAGTAGCAGGGAAAGCCAGACAGGGGTGCTTATCCTTCATCATTCTGAGCCTAGGTTCACACTACAGCTTTTTTTCAGTGCGTTTTCTAGTTTGTAGAAACATACTGCAATCTGTTTAACATGAATTCCTATGAGTTCACATCTGTGTGTTTTTCCCGCAGGAACTTTTTTCCTGCAGCAGATTGCATTTTTTGTGCAATAACCTTCAATGGAGCTGCACCAAAACTACAAGTGTTACATTTTTGATGCGTTTTTACTCACTTTTATCACTTTTTTTAATTCACGTGGGGGAAATTTGATGTCCCCATCCAGATTATGACAAGGCACCCCCACAACCACCAGGCCAGGGTTGTGGGGAAGAGGCCCTTGTTCTCATCAATATAGTGATAAGGTGCTTTTGGAGGCGAGTCCCCCTACCCCAAAGACCCCTCCCATGTTGAGGGCATGTGGCCTGGTATGGTTCGGGAGGGGGGGGGGCTCACTCATCCAGCCCCTTTCCAGGCCTGCCGGGCTGCATGCTAGGTTAAGGGTCTAGAATAAATTTTTTTGGGGGGGTTAACTCCCTCTCCATTTTTTTTTAGATTTTGGTGTGTGTTTCCCCTCAAAAACCAAACCAGACCTAAAGGTTTGCTATGGATGGGGGGGACCGCATACTGGTTTTTTTTTTTAATTTTGGCATAGGGTTCACCCTAAAATCTGTACCAGACCCAAAGGGCCTGGTATGGTTTGAGGGGACACGCACGCAGTTTTTTTATTTTTTATTGCCCAACCAAAGTTGCATCCAAGCCCACCCTTGCAAAGTTGCATCAAAGTCACACCCATCCAAAGTAGCATCCAAGTTGTGCCCATCCAAAGTTGCATCAAAATCACACCAATCCAAAGTTGCATCCAATTCACACCCATCCAAAATTACCTCAAAGACGCATCAAAGGGGGGGGGGGCGTGGCTGGATGTAACATGGGACGGACATCAGAGTGAGCAGCTCCTGGGACTCCTGTGAAATTCTCTCCCTAATTACTGCCATCAGGCATCGGACCTTACCTATAGAAGAGCGGTGTCTCTCCTGACCATAGTGCTCGCCCTGACATGCCCTCCAGGAGCCGTTCAGCCTCCCCGACACCAGCAAAGAATCAGGGCAGCCTGGCGACCTCGTATGCCGATGCCATCTTGGCACGCAGACTACAGGCGCTGCTGGACCTAGCTGGGAATGCAGCGGGCTGCTCCTCCTCATCACAGGGCTCAGATACAGCAGTCATCCTCCAGGCTATAGAGCAAAGTCAGACCTCTTTATTGGTACAGATAGATCATTTAACAGAGGAGTGCAATCTTATCTGACATGATCTTAACAAGATACAACTTCTCAACACTCTCACCTCCTACAATCTCTCCAGCACACAGTGCAAACACTAGTGGCGAAATCTGATGATTCTGAGAATCAGCTTGGCCGCTATAACGTGAGAGCGCTGGGCCTGCCAGAGGGGGCTGAAGGTGAGTGACCTGCAGAGTTTGCGAAGGCCTTCTTTAAAGGGTTGTTGGGCCTAGCTGAGGTATCCCCGATGTAAAGAGTGGAACGCGCTCACAGGGTGCCCACGGGGAAAAGCCTTGTCCTTTCCTGGTCCGCTTTTTACATTTCCGGGACCAGGAATGAGGCCAGGAAACATTCCAATCTACCGTACCTAAATTCTAATGTGCACATTTTCCTGGATTTCTCCTCGGTTGTCTAGAAAAAATAAGACCTTTGCAGACGTCCGCAAAAAGCTTTGCATGCGGGATATCCCTTACAGCATAATTTATCCAAGTCGCCTCAGAGTTCCGCACGGAGGTTCGGTAAGATCTTTTTTACTCCCCTGATGAAGCTGATAATTGGCTCCGGCAGCTTAAATAATGACTCCGGTTTGTACAGAGGCCCTGTAAATTTGTTCTCTTGCCCCAGGCTCTGTGTGAGTATTTGGAGTCTGAGCTATCTCTCTACTGAACTTTCCCATCTGTACCACCCGGAGAGTGTATTGTGTTCTGCCTATGATCCTGGTGACATTCCCTATACTGTAATTGCTTACCACTGCTCCCTTTATCGCTCCAGGGGGACCCCCCAAATAATGCCAGGATGCTCTTACCTATGCAGTGCTCAGGGACCCTCTCCTGATCCCAGGATGCTCTGTGTTACTAGCCAGGTGGTGATCCCAAGGATTTTGGAACCCTCCTCAGTTTGTCTACTCCTGTCTATTTTCAGCTCCAAGAAGTTACTTGGATGTTATAAACTGCAGTAGTTTAAGTAGCAGACTCTCAAGTTACTGTTCTAGGGACTAAAACCTCTCTTGCCCCATTGATGTTGGGGACAGGCAGAGTGGTAGATTGTTTTTTCTTGTTTTGCTTGGTTGTGCCTGCTCGGTCTCTCCTGCAAATTTCTGCCACATGACTGCTCTACCTTTTTCTCTCCCTCTTTTGCTTCTCGCCATTTTTCTTCTCTTAAGGCTATTCTTGCTTACTGTTCCTATGGCCCCCAGGGGCCTGAGTGTTTTATCCCTGTGGTGATATATTTTGGGAATATAAGAGATTATGACACTTAAGCTGATTTTGTGGAACATATGGGGCCTCAACAATAAATTCAAATGCTCTCTTATGTTTAAATAACTAAATTCCCAGGCCACATGTATTGTATCTACAGGAAACGCACCTGACTGGTAACAAAATTCTAGCTCTAAGACGTCCTTGCATTCGTCAGCCATTCCATGCCACGTACTCCACATATGCCCGAGGTGTTTCAATTTTAATAAACAAGTCCCTCTCCTGTAGGGTAGAACAAGTAATTTCTGACTGTGGCGGCAGATACCTTATCTTACTTTTGTAAATACATGCTGTCCTCTGGGCCTTTGTAAATGTGTATCTGCCCCCGCCCATGGATTGGTCACTACTCTACACAATTTTCCAGAAATTCGCCCCATATTAGAATAAACATCTCTAATTGGAGGTGATTTTAATTCTGTATTGGACCCGGACCTTGACACCGCCAATTCGCAATATCTTCGGATCTCCAGAACTGGAAGCATACGTATGCTCTTACTGAGCTTTGGAGGTGGAAACATCCGGGCACCTCAATATTCTCATATCTGTCAGCTCCACACCGCTCCAGCTCCCGTATAGTTTTAGCATTCGGCAAGTCATATGGCAAGATTCTGACCCCCAAATTACAACACCTGTTCTCTATATGTCTAGAAGGCGAGGAATTACCCGGTTCCATATATCAGGCACATATTGTTCTCATCCCCAAGCCAGGGAAGGACTCTACCTTATGTGCATCATACAGGCCAATCTCTCTCCTGAACTATGACCTTAAGATTCTAACAAAAGTCCTGGCAACCAGATTGATGGGAGTCCTGCCATCATTAATAGATATTGATCAGACTGGCTTCATGCCGGGTAAATCCACGGATATAAACCTTCATCGGGTGCGTACTCATCTCCAACTCCCTGCTTTGGATTCTGGAAGCCAAGTGCTGGTGGCCCTAGGTATTGAAAAAGGCCTTCGACTCTGTATGCTGGCAGTATATGTCTGCAATTCTGCAAGTTTTGGGTTTTGGTCCCTTATTCCGTAAGTGGATTTGAATATTATACAAGACTGATGGCTAGGTTGGGGGGTATGCTCTCTCAGGCTTTTCCAATAGGGATAGGTATGCCACAGGGTTTCCCCTTGTCTCCACCTCTTTTTTTCTCTGGTGATGGAGCCTTTGGCAGATGCCTTGAGACGGTCTGATATGGTCCGGGGTATTCATGTGGGTGCCATAACTGAGAACTATCATTGTATGCTGACCATTTAATTATTTTTCTTAATGATCCAGGACCCTCCCTTTGGGAAGCTTTGATTATCCTCTTCCGCTTTGCAGACTTATCTGGCTTAAAAGTGAATTGGGAGAAATCCCTTATACTACCTATTGACCAAGAGGCCAAAAAAATGGCAGATGTGTCCCTTCCCTTACCCTGGACTACCTCCCTGCGTTATCATGGGATCACTATTTCTCCGGATGTGACTGAATACATCAAATTAAACTTATACCCCCTCTTGTCCTCTACCAGGCTCCAGTTGAGGGCATGGGATAATCTTCCCCTGACGCTTATAGGTAAAATAAATCTACTTAAAATGAAAATCCTCCCTATATGGTTGTATACTCTGTGCCACTCTCATATGTGAATACCAAGGGCCTTCTTTAAGAAACGTGATTCCATAATCTTGCCCTTTCTTTGGGGATCGGGTATCCCTAGATTTAGCAGGGTGAAACTACGTAGGCCCTGGACTCAGGGGGCTTTGGCGTGCCCGGGCTTCCAGGTGTATTTCATAGCAGCCCTGCTCACTCATGCCCACAATTGGTTGGTTTCTGACGATTCCAACTCATCAGTAATATTGGAGGCGGCTTATTTGGGGTCCAATGAGGCACTGAGAAACCTATTGTATAGAGGCACTAGGGCTCCATTTATACTCTGTGGTCAGAGCATGGCAATGAGTTCTAGACAAACAACCTCATACCGTTGGTACTTGGTCACCTGATACTCCCTTATGGCTCAATCCACGACTTCTGGAATTCCAGTCAATACCTAATGCTAGGGTGTGGGCCTCCCACGGAATCAAAACTCTGGAGCACATCTGTGAAGGGGGCACTCTTAGGTCCTTCGATGCTCTGAAACTGAAGTTTGGTCTCCCTAACACCCATCTTTTCCGCTACCTCCAGATTCGGCATGCCATTTCTTTTCAGTTTGAATAGACCTGCCTGGTTCTGGAAGGTCTGACATAGAATCCCTAATAAGGGAATACCCATAATTAACCCCTGTCTCAGATATATAAGGCCTTACTGCCTTCCGTTCATGTGGGGTTGGAGGGCCTGCAATCTAAGTGGCAGGCTCACTTCCCACAAATGGATGCGAAGCATTGGGAGGATATTTGGGAATACCCATTTCAGCAATTGGTGGCGGTTAGGGATAGGCTTATACAGTTCAAAATATTACACAGAACATATTATACGCCCCAGCATTTAAATAGAATTTATCCAGGGGCCTACCCCCATTGCTGGAAATGTACCCAACCGGACGTTGACTTCATGCATTTGTTCTGGGCCTGCTCTGCAATTCATAGATTCTGGGATGAAGTTACAAAGTTTGTCTCTGAGTTGACTATGATACCCATACCGTTGATGGTAGAGGTCTGTTTGCTCAGCTTGGTAGGTCACTTGGCTTTTGGCCGAGTGACCAGGACTCTCCTTGGGCTCCTCCTGTTTTATGCAAGGAAGACCATAGTCCTGAAGTGGAGGCTGCATGAGATACCATCCCTTGACTTCTGGAAGTTCTTAGTAAATGTCAGGGCTCCCAGGTATGACCAGAGGTGTGTGACTGAAGCAGGGAAACGCAGACTTCAGATATGTGATTAACAATGTAATTTATTAACACTAACAATACAAACATAAACGCAGTGCAATACTAAACATAATACAGTGCAAACAAACCCAACCAACCACCCACAGATAACAGTACATACAAGCAAGCGTCGTCAGGCAGGCCGAGTCAATATCAATTGGGCAGGTAGGTACAGGGGGAGCAAGCGGAGAATGGTCGGGGTCACAGGCCAGGTTCAGCAGGTAGCAAGCAGCGTAGTACAGAGGGTCAGGCAGAGGTATGGTCAGGGTCACAAGCCAGGCATCAGAACAGGTAGCAAGCAGCGTAGTACAGAGGGTCAGGCAGAGGGATGGTCAGGGTCACAAGCCAGGGATCAGAACAGGTAGCAAAGGAACAGAAACAGGATGCAGGACAGATACAGGGCCCAGGACAAACACAACACCAAGGCAGAGTCTGCAAGTCTGGCCATCCCTTAAATACACCAGTATCATCAGTTCCAGGTGTTAGCTGGCTGAAAGGTTGAGTCTCTGATTGCTGGGAGCACCCGCTGGCCAGCCCTGGTACTGCAGATCAAAAGGCAGGTGAGTCCCACCATTGCTGGCCAGTCCATTCCTGACAGTACCCCCCCCCCTCAAGGAGCAGCCTCAGGACGCTCCAAACAGTCCTAGCTGGGAAAAATGTTCCACCGCCCGGGTCTGGTAACTGGCGGGATATCAAAGACTGGCACACCGGGCAGGACTCCGGGCAGCGGTACACCGGGCAGAGGCACATCGGGCTGGACTCCGGGCAGAGGCACATCGGGCTGGACTCCGGGCAGAGGCACATCGGGCTGGACTCCGGGCAGAGGCACATCGGGCTGGACTCCGGGCAGAGGCACATCGGGCTGGACTCCGGGCAGAGGCACATCGGGCTGGACTCCGGGCAGAGGCACATCGGGCTGGACTCCGGGCAGAGGCACACCGGGCAGAGGCACATCGGGCTGGACTCCGGGCAGAGGCACATCGGGCAGGACTCCGGGCAGAGGCACATCGGGCAGGACTCCGGGCAGAGGCACATCGGGCAGGACCCCGGGCAGAGGCACATCGGGCTACCAGGCGAAGCGGCAGGCACCGGGCCCCCGGGCGGAGTGGCAGGCCTCGGGCCCCCGGGCGGGGCGACAGGCATCGGGCCCCCGGGCGGGGCGACAGGCATCGGGCCCCGGGCGGGGCGACAGGCATCGGGCCCCCAGGCGGGGCGACAGGCATCGGGCCCCCAGGCGGAACTACAGGTCTCGGGCCCTCAGGCGGAGCGGCGGGCGCCGGACCCCCAGGTGGAGCGACAGGCATCGGGCCCCCAGGCGGGGCGACAGGCATCGGGCCCCCAGGCGGGGCGACAGGCATCGGGCCCCCAGGCGGGGCAACAGGCATCGGGCCCCCAGGCGGGGCGACAGGCATCGGGCCCCCAGGCGGAGCAGCGGGCGCCGGACCCCCAGGCGGAACTACAGGTCTCGGGCCCTCAGGCGGAGCGGCGGGCGCCGGACCCCCGGGTGGAGCGACAGGTCTCGGGCCCTCAGGCGGAGCGGCGGGCGCCGGACCCCCAGGTGGAGTGACAGGTCTCGGACCCCCAGGTGGAGCGACAGGTCTCGGGCCCTCAGGCGGAGCAGCGGGCGCCGGCCCCCCAGGCGGTGCGACAGGTCTCGGGCCCTCAGGCGGAGCGACAGGTCTCGGGCCCCCAGGCGGGGCGGCGGGCGCCGGACCCCCAGGTGGAGCGGCGGGCGCTGGACCCCCAGGCGGAGCGACAGGTCTCGGGCCCCCAGGCGGAGCAGCGGGCACCGAGTCACCAGGCACGACAGTGGGCTCCGAGTCAACTGGCATGACCGCTGGCACTAGGTCAGACATTGGATCGTCTGGCTGGACAGCGGGCATCGGGTCACCAGGCATCAGGTCATTTGGCTCGACAGCGGGCACCGTGTCATCTGGCAAGGCAGTGGGCTCCGAGTCAACTGGTATGACCGCGGGCACTGGGTCAGACATTGGATCGTCTGACCGGACAGCGGGCATCGGGTCACCAGGCATCAGGTCATTTGGCTCGACCGCGGGCACCGAGTCATCTGGCAAGGCAGTGAGTTCCGAGTCAACTGGCATGACCGCGGGCACTGGGGCAGACATTGAATCGTCTGGCTGGACAGCGGGCATCGGGTCACCAGGCATCAGGTCATTTGGCTCGACAGCGGGCACCGCGTCATCTGGCAAGGCAGTGGGCTCCGAGTCAACAGGCACGACAGTGGGCACCGGGTCATCAGGTACCGGATTGTCTGGCTCGACAGCAGGCATCGGGTCACCAGGTATGACAGCGGGCACTGGGTCACCAGGCATCAGGTCATTTGGCTTGCCAGCGGGCACCGCGTCATCTGGCAAGGCAGTGGGCACCGGGTCACCAGGCATTGGATCGTCTGGCTCAACAGCGGGCATCGGGTCACCAGGTATGACAGCGGGCACTGGGTCACCAGGCATCAGGTCATTTGGCTCGCCAGCGGGCACCGCGTCATCTGGCAAGGCAGTGGGCACCGAGTCACCAGGTACGACAGCGGGCTCTGAGTCAATTGGCACGACAGCGGGCACCGGATCATCTGGATCAACAGCGGGCATCGAGTCAACTGGCCTAATAGGATCGTCAGGCTGGATCAGTTCATCATGCTGGGTAGAGGCATCAGGCTGAATGCCGGCGTCCGGCTGAGTAGAGGCTTCAGGCCGAGTAGAGGCTTCAGGCCGAGTAGAGGCTTCAGGCCGAGTAGAGGCATCAGGCCGAGTAGAGGCATCAGGCCGAGTAGAGGCATCAGGCCGAGTAGAGGCTTCAGGCCGAGTAGAGGCTTCAGGCCGAGTAGAGGCATCAGGCCGAGTAGAGGCTTCAGGCCGAGTAGAGGCTTCAGGCCGAGTAGAGGCATCAGGCCGAGTAGAGGCTTCAGGCCGAGTAGAGGCATCAGGCCGAGTAGAGGCATCAGGCCGAGTAGAGGCATCAGGCCGAGTAGAGGCATCAGGCCGAGTAGAGGCTTCAGGCCGAGTAGAGGCATCAGGCCGAGTAGAGGCATCAGGCCGAAGAGAGGCATCAGGCTGCATACAGGCATCAGGCTGAAGAGAGGCATCAGGCTGCGTACCAGCATCAGGCTGAAGAGAGGCATCAGGCTGCGTACAGGCATCAGGCCGAGTAGAGGCATCAGGCTGAGTAGAGGCTTCAGGCTGAGTAGAGGCTTCAGGCTGAACCACGGAAGGCAGGCTCACCGGTTTGGATACTGGCAGGATGGTATTGGTTGGAAAGAATTTTCGCTTTTTTCTGGTTTTAACTACTGGAGCACTGCAAGTAAACGCAGGTCTGCAAACGAATGGAGCAGCTGGAGACAGAGAAGAACTGGAGGATGGAACAGGAGAGGGAGCAGTTGCTACAGAGGGCTTTTTTACAGGGTTAAAGGCAGGATAGGTGCAGCGAGTGGGAACAGGGTACTGACATGCGGTAGATAGCCAAGTATACTGGGCTGTAACTGGAGGAGCTGTTGGGAATACAGGAGTAGAGTTAGAAGCAGGACTGGGTTTTTGTAAGCTGACTGAGGCTGGGTGCAACAAGTCTGTCCATGTCTGCAGTATGGGTTGAACAAAGCTGAGCTTACACAAAGCCTGTCTGGTCAATGACTGCACTGCGTTTATACAATCTCTTAGTGTCTGTGGTGAACATGTGGAATAACGCTCCAGAAAGTAACCCACATCATCCTCTAATAACCACACCAGGGACTCTACCTGGTCTGCACTAAATGGTGGCAAAAATTCATCCCTGCATTCGGGGGTACCAGATGAAACCAACTCTGCACAAACCTCAATCAAAGGCTGCACCTCAGAGAACTCTGTGCCCTGATCTACTAGAACATGAGCGAGCCGTATACATTCTAGCAGTTCATCCCGGGTATACTCCTTCAGAGTTTGATAAGCATACTCCCTGTCATCAAACACTATCAGATATAAATACGCAACCTCATCCAGATCCATCCTTCCCATCAACAAGCCAAGATGGCTTCCCTGTGCAGCCACTTCTGGTCAGGATTGGCCTTGGTGTAATGTCAGGGCTCCCAGGTATGACCAGAGGTGTGTGACTGAAGCAGGGAAACGCAGACTTCAGATATGTGATTAACAATGTAATTTATTAACACTAACAATACAAACATAAACGCAGTGCAATACTAAACATAATACAGTGCAAACAAACCCAACCAACCACCCACAGATAACAGTACATACAAGCAAGCGTCATCAGGCAGGCCGAGTCAATATCAATTGGGCAGGTAGGTACAGGGGGAGCAAGCGGAGAATGGTCGGGGTCACAGGCCAGGTTCAGCAGGTAGCAAGCAGCGTAGTACAGAGGGTCAGGCAGAGGGATGGTCAGGGTCACAAGCCAGGGATCAGAACAGGTAGCAAGCAGCGTAGTACAGAGGGTCAGGCAGAGGGATGGTCAGGGTCACAAGCCAGGGATCAGAACAGGTAGCAAAGGAACAGAAACAGGATGCAGGACAGATACAGGGCCCAGGACAAACACAACACCAAGGCAGAGTCTGCAAGTCTGGCCATCCCTTAAATACACCAGTATCATCAGTTCCAGGTGTTAGCTGGCTGAAAGGTTGAGTCTCTGATTGCTGGGAGCACCCGCTGGCCAGCCCTGGTACTGCAGATCAAAAGGCAGGTGAGTCCCACCATTGCTGGCCAGTCCATTCCTGACAGTAAATGCCTCCATCCCCCTATATAAAGCCACATATGAGTCTTGAGGCTCTCTTGGTAAATTCCACAAAGTATGGCAAATATGGATTGAGTCTCCTTCTACCAATGCATCTTCCCAAGCTCATTAGAATTGTACTGATTATATTGATATGTTTTTTATCAGGTGGGGGCAATGGTAAATAGAATAGTTTTTGTGTCTTTTGCAATGGGACGGGAGAGATGTTACTGTCTTCCTTTGATTTCCTATGTCTGGGTAATGTGGTGGAGATAATTGTATTATAGCATCTGTTTCTCTGTTTAAATTGGACCGAGCAGAGGTTTTAGGTATCGATTGGTTCTAGATGTTCAGAACTGTTTATGTTAGTAATCTATGTTAGAAGTGAATTAGAGCTGGGGAATGCCCAAAGGCTCTGTTATGTAATTTGTTCTTGTTTTTTTTCTATGACAAAAGAAATAAAAAGATTGAAAAAAAAAAAAAGTCGCAGCCATCCACAGTCACATCAAAGTCAATACTTTCCTAATGGCATAAAAAACATGGCAAAAAAGAGTGTTCAAAAACACACTGCAAAATGCACAGAGGTGTGAACCTACAGTAGCCTAAAACTAAATAGCAGCTTTTGCTTTGACATACACTTTAAACATATGGATGCTTTGCAACAAAATGTCTGCTCACAATCCAAAATAGGCATGTGCCAAAAATACCAGGGCTAAAATTTTAGTTCCAAATTCTAATGCTCTGGGTTACACATTGCTGGTCAATATTCATTTTCCATTTTACATTTGTGTGGTTCCATTACATGACACCAATATCTGCTGCATGTCATTGACAACAGTCACAAAGCTAAAGTAAGACAACCAAACAGACAAATGTAATTGCTGCGGACCTAAATGGCATGTATGCTTAGAATATTCAAATGAATAAATAGGACTTGTGTTTTTAAAATAATTAATATTTTTTATTTCATCCATTTGCATATTTTTCTTCCCATTTTAATCTTAATGGAGGCTAACTCTGAACATTTACTGATGATATATATTTATAATCCTCAGTGATATGATGCGTCTCTACAATTTAGTAATGCATCCTCAGATATACTTGCGTACCCTCCATTCTTTTGCTTTGCTGGTAAAGTGCACCGAAAGCCCCTTTGATGGACCAAAGCACACATGTTAGTCTGGGTACTTGAACAGTCAAATAAGGATTTAAGCTTTTATATTACAGTAAGTGTATATTCACAGATGTCAGAAAACTGTAATTATTCTATATATGTAATTGATAACAGAATATCACATTAAAGTAATGCTGGATTATCCTAAATGATCATAAATGTGCTTTGAATGTGCAAATACAAGGTAATACCAGATCTATACAATGTGTAAGAAGATATAGGAATCATGTAAGTTAACATGGATTACCAAAATCTTTGTGTGTCATGGACTTTCAAAGGTATGTTCTATCAATAAAAAAAAAAGTGCAGAATAAAATAGTAAAATGTCTAATAAAGAGGAAAAGAAACTTTTATGCAGCTAAACATCTGAAATTTAACAAAAATTATATTCATAATGATAATGGGTATAACCTATCAAAAATATTAATAGATTTCAAAAATGTATAATTTAAATTCATACAAAAATGTCTGCAGCTGATATTAAAATGTCAGTTTACTTTTGCAAACTTCTCCTTGTATTATTTTGTTGCTCCAGTAATTAAAAGTTAGAAAATATTTTTCTAACATTATTAGAAGAAATAACCAAAATGTTTTCAGCAGATGCTTGCTAGAAATAGAACTTGATTGGTATTTGTTCTGAAAAGCATCACTGTATTTTCACAATTCCTTACGTGAAGATTCTATTTTTGAAGAACGTTAATTACATTCCAGTCTAGTTGAAGCTGCAACATCAGCCCCAACATATAAATAATGTGTTTTGCACCAAATATTTTGTGTAAGAAGTTTTTTTTATCTTTCTGTTTATATGTGTTACATATCATCATATCGAATATGCCTGAAAAGAAACCATCAAGTAAGCCTGTGGATTTTTTTCTTTTTTATTTGTATGTGGTAAAATGTATTCTTGTTATGCAACTTTCTTGTTAAGTTGATTAATGTCTGCTTCATAGTTAACAGTATAAGATCAAAATAAATGTTCATTGCTCTTAGGCCCCTTTCACATGGGCAGACTCCACCAGCAGATCTGCCTGCTCAGCTCAGATCTGTCCTCTGTTCCCCACTGAGCAGGTGGATGAGAGTTCCGTGTCTGCTCCTCTTATGCAGAGCGGACACAGACACAGCCCACTCTCCTCTATGGAAGTTGGATGTAAACGGACCAACTGTCCATTTACAACTGACTGTCATCCGATCACCTAGATGGATGGGAAACAGTCCCCCATCTGTTTTTAGTGGATCGGATGCAAGCGGGTGTAAATGGACATACAGTACATATGTCCATTTACATCCACATCCACAGCTCCATAGAGGGCAATGGATGGTTTGATTGGGTCTGCCTTAAATAAGAGACAGGCGAACCCAATCAGTGCGTTAAGGTGCTGCATTACTTTAACTGACAATTGCGCGGTCATGTAACGCTGCACCCAACTGAAACTTACATCCTTTTTTCCTATGAATAGATCTTTCTCTCGCTGGTATTTGATCACCTGTGCATTTTTTATTTTTTAAGCTATAAAAAAATAGACTGACAATTTTGAGAATAAAACTATATTTTTTACTTTTTTCTATTAAACATGTCCAGTAAAAAAATTTTAAAAAATCTAATTTCTTCATAAATTTAGGCCAAAATGTATTCTGTACTTTGCTAAAACAAATCCCAATACGTGTAAATTAATTGGTTTACGTGAAATTTATAGTGTTTAGAAATGGCGGTAGACATACTGAAATTTTAAAAAATTTTTTTTACTAGTAATAGCGGGACAGCAGCGGACATTCTGACACTGGGGGGGAACTGACTTGGTGTCACTGACATCCTCAGTGACACCAATACAGTGATCAGTGCAAATAACAAGCACTGACACTGTACTAATGGAACTGGGCAGGAAGGGGTTAACATCCAGGCGATCAAAGGGTAAACTGCCTTCTGTGTGCTGTTTTACTGTGTTGTCTGTTTGTGTACTTCACTGTAAGCACACTGCTTTGCATGGCTTTGCATACACTTCTCTCCCACCGTCAGTAATGCTCAGCGATCACTGGGTGCCAGCGAGTAATCACCGACCGGGACCTGGTGATTGACAGCCGAGGCCGCAAATAGCTTGCACGCGCCCCCTACCCGGAAATACAAAATCACTTATATATACATGATTTTCTGCACCTCTGCTGCCCTGTAGGAGTAGCCTGCAGTATTCCTGCAGTAGGGTGGTGGTAAAGCAGTTAAATTGTTATAAAACTCTCTGTGTTTGAAACAAACTCAGACTGTGAAATATGATACTGTATATAATGTAACACACTTGCCACGGTGGCTTCCCTCTTTTCCAGTTCTGTCTTGGGGTGATTTGCATGGTCCCGTGGAGCCATCTTTTAGCCTGTTATTATGGTACTGGGGATGGGGGCAGTCATGTGACCAATGTACAATGCAACTGGGGTGCATATGCAATTTCTTGACTGAATGAAAGCTGACATGGATGGACCTGGGACAGCAGCATGCATACACTGTGCTCATTGGGATGGGACACCTAGCACTGCTGATGTGTGCAGTCAGGTGACCTCTACAGTACATGTTCCCCGTCCTCCCCAAACCAGAAGTTCAATGATGGAAGCCATGATGTATAAGAAGCAAGTGACAGCTATAAAAAAAAGAGGAAGATTTAATGCTACTTTAAAATAATTGCTCTTTCATATTTTTATTACTGTGCTAATAACTGCAGTAAGAGTTAAAGTATATGTAAACCCAAAATCTATTTCATATGTTTGGCATTGTCTCCCAGCACAGTTTTCAGGAGAAAAATTGTTTTTCGTGACTGTTTTGCAAAGTCTATTACCTGAAGATCTTGCCAGTAACAGCACTTCCTATTGTAGGTTGACAGTGTTAAAGCGCAGCTCCAGTCAAAACGTAAAAACAATTACAAGTCAGCAGCTACAAAAACTGTAACTGCGGACTTTTAAAAAGCAAGCACTCCTCCAACACTGTCTCTGATTAGGCAATGGTTAGAATCCTGTATTAGTCACGGTCTGTGTAGAGTATGACCATACTTGCTGGGCGTGTCAGCAGACACTGCACACATTGTCATTCATGAGTTTCATTTGGGCAAACTGTTCCATCCCATATATGTGCCCATGTATTTGGGGGTTCCTTCAAAGATTTGATCATGGTTGTATTGCATGGGTTGATTTCCAAACATTTATTTCTTTGTGGGGAAGGGGAGGAGCAGGTCCTGAGCTACCACTTTGTCTGTCCATGTGTATTCTACTGTGGGTTGCACTTCACCGGTTTATAGTGTCTGTTCATGTTTGGTGGGGCAATGTTTGTTGTTACCTGTTTTAAGGCATCTATTTTTTTGTTTTGTAATACCGCCATGGGCATTTTTTGTTATTGTCTTTCTGTCAAATTCAACAATAAAAAGAATGTTACAAAAAAAAAACTAAAACTCACCTGTCCCTCGATCCTTGTCCTGTAGTCTTCTGGGACCTGTCACATGTCCCAGAAGACTACGGGGAGGGGAAGAGGACAACGTCCGCTTACGATTGCCTAGGCTGTCGCAGTGGAAGTGGGAGCTGGTACCTGTCAAAATCGGTACCTGCCCCCCCACCCTCACCAAAGGTGCAAATCCTTAACAGGGAGCGGGGAATGAGGCCTTAAAGCGGAACTTCATATTTTGGGTGGAGCTCCACTTTAAGAAACTTCCTTACAATCACCAGTAGGATTGTTAGCCTGCTGCGTATGCTCCTCCAGTTGGCCATTGGGCTGCCTATGTAATAGACTGAATAAAAATTAAAATGCCGTACAAAATTTAACATTGCATTAGCCCCATAAGAATTGTATTGTTTTTAATGTGTTGACCAATATATAACTTACAGTACTGTTCATCTTGAGAAGAAGCAGTAGAACACAGCCATTTTATAGCAATACATCGCATAAGGCAATCCTAACATATGTCATAAACTAATATGCCTGTAAGATTATTTACATCAAGCTGGTCTCTCTTACATGAACACCTTAAAAAATTTGAAAATTACTTTAAGTGACAAATTAATTAGAACTAACTTCTCTTAAAACAGAAAAACATTGTAAAATAAAAACATGGGTTCTTAGCTGGATATCCGAGAACCAGATGACACCGTTTTTATCAATTCTGCAGTTTCCAGACTCAAACAATCATTTAAATATAAAAGGAATGTTTTGGCAGTAGTATTGCTAAGGCTTTTTATTCAAATATTTTTTGTGCTATTCACTGGTCTATAATTTATGCAATCTCCATTAAATTCATAATTATAATATATAGACAAATAGGTGTATGATTGTCTATGAACTCTCTGTTATATATATTACATTTGATTGCTATTTCTGGTGCTTGTATTTGTACTCATGAGTAAAAGAAAATTTAATAAGATTTTGGACAATTGTATACTGGACTAACATTATATTATATTTTAATAGCCTCACTGTAATTCTTTTTTTCTTAATGAGCTAAAACTTTCATCTTAAGCAAAGCATGAGACCTACAAGAGGAAAATGTAGGATTTTTTTTTATTTGAGTAAATGAGAGAAAAGACTCTCCACTGAGATTCTTCCTGTTGCGTACAATGCAAAAGAGATTAGACGCCATGTGGATATATGTACATGGATAAGCTGTGGGTAAGATATCAAGCATCACCATGGGCAGTGAAGAATAGAAGAGTGGAGGTTACAGCATTGAGTGGCCTTCCTCTTTCTCCTCCTGCTGCACCATTCTCTGCCAGGTCTTACAGACAGGATTAACCTATCAATACTCTGCCCTCAGCATGCTGCAAGGGACGGTCCCCAGAAGGTGCAGAATATTTTAAATGTCCAAAGGCAGATGTCACACTCAATGAGTCTCTCACCCAGAAGTAATATTTTCCTTCTTTAGAAAGAAATAAAAATTGTTGACTTTAAAACAGCATGAAAAACATTGTTTAAACATGCTACTCCTTCAAAGTCCTTGCTTTGGTCATCCATTATTGCTATTTCACACATAATTATAATTAGTTAGTTAATAAATAATTGCCATATAGTCATATTTTTTTCTTAAGCCGGTCTTACCTAAAGTAACAAACAACAGCATAGGTATTCTATGTGTGTTCCTGATATTTACAAAAAGCTGCCTCCTCTTATAAAGACAATTAGCACAATTTTGGGGTTTACCATTTTCTTAGCTTTCATTTTCAGATGTTCACTTAGAATTTTGACGTACAATGTATCATCACACCCCGGAAAACAGAACATATTATGGGGATTAAGCTATTCACGCCAGATGTTTTTTTTTTAAAGTACCGAACTACACAAACAGCCAGGTAAATCAGGCATGATTTGTCTCATTCACAGCTGAGAGCATCTTGATTTTTATTAGCTTTAGCCATTCACAGTAATGGCCAAATTTGACACACAGTGGGAGATTTACTAAAACTGAAGCACTGAGAATCTTGTGCAGCTGTGCATTTTAGCCAATCAGCTACTAACTTCAGCTTGTTCAATTAAGGTTTGGCAATAAAACCTGGAAGCTGATTGGTTTCTATGCAGAACTGCACCAAATTTTGCACTCTCCAGTTTTAGCAAATAACCCCCCGAAGTAATACTGGGTAATCAAACTTAAGACCCATCTCCCTGCTGCCATTTACCTCTAAACTCCTAGAACGCTTAGTCTACAATTGCATGAGCTCCTACCTCATTGACAACAACCTTCTTGACCCTTTACAGTCTGGCTTTCACTCACTACACTCCACTGAAACTGTCCTACTAAAACTCACTAATAATCTACTAACTGCTAAAACCAATGGTTACTACTCCGTACTCTTACTTCTTGACCTCTCTGCGGCTTTTGATACAGTTGACCATCCCCTCCTCCTCAAAAAACTCCACTCTCTTGGCCTCCGAGACTCTGCTCTCAACTGGTTCTCCTCCTACCTATCACAGCGCTCCTTCAGCGTTACCTATAACGCTGCCTCCTCCTCTTCACTGCTTCTTTCTGTAGGGGTCCCTCAAGGTTCTGTCCTTGGACCTCTTCTCCATCTACACCTCCTCCCTTGGTCACTTGATAAAGTGACATGGCTTTAAGTACCATCTCTTTGCTGATGACACACAAATCTATCTAACCTACTAAATGACATATCGGCATGGATGTCACTCCACATCCTCAAACTCAATCTTTCCAAAATTGAGCTCTTAGTATTCCCCCCAGTCCGTGCCCCCTCCCCTGACTTCTCCATCAAGATCAATAACAATCATCAGTCCCTCCCCTCATGCCAGGGTACTAGGTGTAATCCTAGACTCCCATCTGTCCTTTCAGTCCCAAATCCAATCACTGTCCAAATCTTGTAGACTTTACCTCCGCAACATCTCCAAGATACGGCTGTTCCTAACCTCTGAAACCACTAAGCAACTTATTCACTCCCTTGTTATATCTTGCCTTGACTATTGTAACTCCCTCCTCATTGGCCTACCTAATCACAGGCCGTTCTGTATCTGCCAATCTACTAACCGTTCTGTATCCGCCACCCCTCTCTGCCAATCCCTCCACTGGCTTCCCATTGCCCAACGGATAAAATTCAAAACATTAACAATAACAATAACTTATAAAGCCATTTATAACTCTGCCCCAAATTACATCACCGATCTTGTCTCCAAATACCACCCAAACCGTACTCTCCGTTCCTTGCAAGACCTCCTATTCTCTAGCTACCTTGTCTCCTCCTCCCATGCTAATCTCCAGGACTTCTACAGAGCTTTCCCTATCCTCTGGAACTCTCTACCCAAATTTATCAGACTATAGCCTACTCTGCTCACTTTTAGGCGATCTCTGAAAACCTATCTCTTCAGGGAAGCCTATCCTGCCCTCAGCTAATAATGGAATCTTCTACTCTTCCAACCAGTCCATCCCCCACAGTTACTACCTTTTGTACCACTAACCCCTCCTTCCTAGATTGTAAGCTCCAAGGAGCAGGGCCCTCCTAACGCTCTTGTATTGAACTGTATTGTTGCTGTATTGTAAAGCGCTGAGCAAACTGGTGGCGCTATATAAATCCTGTATAATAATAATAATCAAGCATTACATGCACAGGCCACCATGATTCTTTACGGAGTGAATACTTAAAGTTTTTTCCCAATATGGCTAATGCTATGGTAGGAGTAAGTTCTAGCCCATAGATGTGAATATTATAAGAAAAGGTGGCCTAAAATACGTCTTTCCAAATAATCTACTGTTTAATGGACATCTTTGCAGATAATGGAGGTGGACATCCACTGTTATTTTTCAAAGAATTCTGGAAACATGTTGATATTAGAACTTTGTACACTGGCTAAATAGGAAGGGAGAATATACTGAAAGAAAATACAGATTTTTCATGAACCACAGACACATTACTTTATAAGCAAGTGTAATAGCAATGATCCACAGCAGCCAACATCACCAAACCAATTCCATAATCATCTATTGTCACTTTGCACGTGTTGTCAAAGCAAAAGTCATGGTTTGACTCTTCATACACAGTTGAGGTTAGCAATAAACAAAAAATTGAAATAGCTAAATTAGATATTAAACAATTTTATTTAGTGTTGATGTGTCCGATCCAATTTTTAGATGATAAATACCATGTCTCGGTATATGTAGTGGTTTCTACTACCACTGGAGACAATATCACCCTACTGAAAAACAGTACTCATACATACTGTATATGGCCCTTTTGTGGATTGGCCTGGCTCTGGGTAACAAGCTTGTGTTGAAGTACACTTTCCAAGGATGTTTTGCCCATAGGGGACTCTCAGATAACTCACCGTTACTGCTGACCCTAGTGGTCACTTACCTAGAGCCATTTTGGTTGAAACTTTAAGCAAATACAAATGATCTCCTAGGTTGACCCATATAATTTCATACTGTAAACAGACACTCAGAACCCTGTTAAAAAAATTCCATTCATACTGCAATTATTCTTGAGAACTACTGAGTATCTCGTGATGGAATTTTTCTTGGCCAAGAGGAGTCAGTGTGCTGGACCATACCTATTCTGCAAGAACCTACTGTAACTTTGCATTAGTATTAACACTAACACTGTTTCTTCACGCTGTTGGGCATCATTAGAAACACATGTTATAGTGCATCTTTTAAACATGCATTCAAAATATCCTATTTAATATTTGTATAATTATTGTGGTTATTGTTTGCAGAGGTAACATATCCACCCTTCATTTAACGGTGTTTTCCGTCAGCAAGTGATAGTGTCTGCAAAGCAAAGCGCCTATTGTACCTATTGTCAAAAATAACCATTCTATCATTTTCCACACTTTTGGAATATCAGTAGAAAGTTTAAAAAATATATTTCAATATCAGTGCATTACTGTTGTGGTTATGACCTGGTAAAAACTGTCCTCTTTTAAATGGAAATAATAGTTTTTGGCCAATTTAATTTAAAGCCCAATTCCAGACAACACAATGCAGTTGTAACGTGTCCCAGAAGGTTGCGACACAATAACCTGGAGGGGGCTTTTAACAAAGATTTGTGCCTGGAGAGAGAGATTGTGCAGTGGGAGGAAGATGATTTGTGCTAGGAGTGATTATTGGAGGGGTTAAATTGGGGGGGGGTGGATAGTTTGCGCTGGGAAGGGGGATTTTAGGGTGAGAGAATGATGATTATTAATTAGAAGGGATATTTTGTGAGGAGCGAAGAGGATTTGTGCTTAGGATGGGGGATTTTGAGGGTGAAGGAGAGGATTTGTGCTGGGAGGATTTGGAGGAGGGGGGTTGTGATGTGAGTGGGGATTTTGGGTGGAAGAAAGACGACTTATGCTGAGAGGGAGGAATTTTTTTTTTGGGCGTGGGGGGGGGATTTGTGTTGGGAGGGAGGATTACAATAGTTTTTTAAGCTTTAATATTCAGCTCTTAGGCTAAGTTCACACTAACTTTGTAAGCAGGCATTTTGCAGGAGTTTGAGGGGTGTTTTAACGCTCCTCAAATGCCTATGAAAATGATACACATGACAGCACACAGTGCTGTTCACACTGAAACGTTAGCATCACGGCAAAATTGACGCTTCGGGGTTTATTTACTAAAGCTGGAGAGTCCAAAATCAGACTCCCTTCTGCATAGAAACCAATCAGCTTCTAACCTCAGCTTGTTCAATGAAGCTTTGGCAATGAAACCTGGAAGTTGATTGGTTTCTATGCAGAAGGGAGTCTGATTTTGGACTCTCCAGCTTTAGTAAATAAACCCCTTCATGTCCAGTCAGGAGGAGTTGAAGCCTTTCAAGGCCTCCCATTCAAGTCTATAGTGACACTCCTCAAATGTCTGGCAGGTGTTTGTGAGGCGTTAATACCATTAACTTCATTATAGGCATTTGTGGTGCTGTTTTCATGCTTGGAAAACACCTCAAAAACGCACATAGGGTGTTTGGGGAGCATTTAAAACGCTCTCCAAATGCCTGTCTAACGTCTGTCAAACACTATAGGTGCATTTGGGAAGAAGTCAAGTGTGAACAAGCCTTTATGGGCCTTTTTGACAAAAATATAAATCTTTACAGATTAGGTGGGTGGGGTGGTGGGGGAGTGCAAGCATAATTTCTGCAAAGGCCCATTGCTGACATTGTCCACTACTGAGCTGCAGCCAAACACTACTAAAAACTCAACAATGATCTTTCTTAGCCTTAGGGTGGCCCCACTGGAGAGCTTCTCCTGTTCGAATAACAGGTTGTGTCAGAACAGTGAGGGAAGTGTTACCACCTGTTTCCCTAATTTCTTGTCTTGATGTCACGCAAACAGAAAATGAGAAGTCTCCCTAGTGGGTTAAAAAAAGAAAGAAAAACAATAAAAACTTAGCAGATATTTTAAGCCTTCCCCAACTCCATCCAACCCCAGGTTCACACCTATGCGTTTTGTATTTTGCTGAAATGCATTACAGTTCATTTGACATGATTTCCTATGGGACTTGTTCACATCTCCACGTTTTTTGGAAAGGGTCAGTGACTTTTTTCAATGTAAACAGTTGCATTTTTGGTTCTATAGACTTCAATGGAAACGACAACAAGAAAGAAAAATGCAAAATTCAAAACGCATCAAAAACGAGGCAAAACGCTTGTGCAAAAATGCACCAGAAATGCACTGCAGAAACAGATCAAATGCAAACTGCATAGGTGTGAGCCTTGTCTAAACTGAAAAAATAATTACAGAGAAAAAAAATTAGACGTTTATAGTCTTTCAAATATAAACTGGTGTATCAGGCTGTACCGTAGCATTTCTATGTTATCTATGCAGATAAGTTTTGTAACTTGATTAGGCCAGTCTAAAACATTTATTTTTGCCCTGTATGTTTTTTAATCTGAAGTCACAATTGTTGAATGAGGTGATAAAAGTGTGTTAATTACCTGACATTTGATGGCTTCAAAAGTTTAAATGACTGACCTGCAAGAAAAGTCAACTCCTTATCTGCATAAACCTTCCATGTGCAGCACTACCCCCAGAGGAGCTGCTGAATTGTTTTGTAATTTCTATGCACACTTGATGATACACCTCGCTCACTAAGCACTTACCAAAGTTGGGGCTCTTGAAGAAAGCACAACAATTCCCAGCAGACAACAGATTAACTTGTATGATGTTAATTTCTTACCAAACCCATTGCACCCTCTTCTGGGTCTTAATTCACATGTTCTGATTAAGTGAAAGTCCAGCTCAAGTCAGGCAGGTAAGAAGTTGCTGTGATCTCTCTCTTTCAGTCCTGCTGACACAGTTCCTCTTTTCCTTTCTTACAAGTGGTGGGAATGTTCTCTAGTACAGTCTTTGTAATCCAAAGGGGCATTGGATTGTTCCCAAAATAAAGGAGAGTTAAGGCAACCCCACTGGGCCCGAACTATTTCACAAAACCAGGAAACAAGAAAAGTCAGTGGAAACACTGATCCCCAGTGCGGACGCTCAGGATCCAAGTCCCCCCACATGTAGCATTGCACAGAGCAGTGTTTCTCAACTCCAGTCCTCATGGACCCCCAACAGGTCATGTTTTCAGGATTTCCCTCAGATGAAACAGCTGTGGTAATTACTAAGGCAGTGAAACTGATCAAATCACCTGTGCAAAATAATGGAAATCCTGAAAACATGACCTGTTGGGGGTCCATGAGGACTGGAATTGAGAAACACTGGCACAGAGTATGATGGCAGCAGCAGTCTCTGATCAGCATTCTTCTCCTGGCAGCACAGCATCAGACAGCTCCATCAAACTTTGGCAACTCACCACTTCTCCCCCTTCACTGCAACTTTGTGGTGCTCTCTCCCAGCTGCTCAGCACAGGAAAATGGTTGCAGCAGCAAATGGTCCCGGCAGTGGCTCCATCCCTACATTATGCAGGCTGATAGCAAAACAGATCTCCCTTTTTCCAGCAGCCCAGTTAGTTTTCTCTTGCTCTGTTGCATCAGCCAATCACCATCCTCTTCCAGGCTCAATGCAGCCCTGGCCATGATGGTTGCCCCCTGCACTGGAGACATTCCCCAGCTGAGCATTACAAAGCGGTCTCCTTAAAGATGGCTGATGCATTGAAGAATATTTAGTTGAACCCTCTCCTGCAGTTATTGTTCATAGTCCAGGTTACACATGTTAGTGACTCAGGAGGTTTTGAAGACACTTAGGGCTCGTTCACACTTGGCTGTTTTACCAACGCTTGCCAAACGCCCCTATAGCGTTTGGCAAGCATTGGTCCGGCGTTTGCGGAGCATTTTTTAACGCTCGGCAAACGCTCCGCAAATGCAGCATGCGCGGTTTAGTGTCGGTTGCTAGGCGTTTGCCGAGCGTTAATAACACCCCACAAATGCCTATAATGCAGTTTGAGTGGTGTTACCGCTTCGCAAACACCCCGCAACCGCACCACAAACGCCATTTGCGGAGGGGCACCATAGACGAGAATAGGAGGCTTCAACGCCTCCTGACTCAACCAGGGGCGTCTGTTTTGCCACAACGCAAACGCTCCTGTTAGAACAGCACCATGTGCTGTAATGTGCAGAATTGGCAGAGGTGTTTGGGAAGCGGTAAAAATGCTTCCCAAACGCCTCTCTGCCGCCTGCACACAACGCTAGTGTGAACGTAGCTTTAATCAGAATGATAAGCCAAGCAACTAGCATTTTCAGAAGTTACTATTGGTAGCCTAAGACCAGATACACCTTGTTGAGCTGTGCTGGCATGCATTGTGTTAAGGCAGTCTATTCATTTTGATAGGCTTGTTAAAGCAGTGCAATGCAATTTATAAAACAAGTTGATTTTTTTCTCCAACAAAGCACACCATAATTAACCTACATGTAATACTTGCCTGCTCTGTGCAACGGTTTTGCACAGAGTGGTCCTGCACCTCCACTTCTGGGGTCCCCCGCTGGTGCTCTCTCCTCCTCCTTTTTTCCATGTGCCCCCATAGCAAGCCACTTGCTAGGGATGCACTGGTGCGGGCTCGGTCCCGCCTCATCTCACAGGATTTTATTGACAGCAGCAGGAGCCAATGCTATCAGCAAAGCTTGTGAGACCAGGAACAGGGGAGAAGAGCTGCTGCCGATGGGACAGGATTGGATTAAAAATGGACTCAGGTAAGTGTTTGGGGAGGAAGCTGCTATTGAATGTTTTTTTTTTTGTTTTTTTTTTACAGGAATGCAGCTACTGTGCTGCCCATTTGAGGTGCCATTCAACTTAAAAGTTCAAAATGAATGGAACCGCACCACAACACTCATAGACTTAACATGCATTTCTGTAAAGCACGCTTTTTACCTAGCATTACCATAATGTATAGATGTAAATGTGCCCTAAAATTTTGTCTCAAGACAGGTTTCCTTTATTGACAGCTGCGGTGAGCTAAGCCAGCTTAAGCAGTGTCAACTGTATTCATTCAGAGCAGACCAGACCCTCAGATATGCACTGACTACAATAAAACACAAAATTTGGAGATGAACTAACAGGCCCAGAAACATGTCTTTTAAAACAATAATACTCAGTGATAAGATTTAGATAAAGCTAATTATCACCTATACCCCTAAAAACTGTAACAATATACTGTTTTTTCTATAAGAGACCTATAAATGTATGTGACGTATGCGTTTACCGCACTTTTATTTACAGACGCATCTATTCTATACACTGGGACTGCATGACATATGCAGGATGCACCACGATCATGTCCAAACCTATTTTTGGTGCTTACTGTCTGCGGGACCACAAGTATGAGTAAAGACAACTGGAATGTGATCAGCAGCCTTAGCACAATTGTAATGCAATTTTGTGCAGGTTGTAGCACAGATGACAATTGTTTGATCTGCAACTCACCAGTTGTTATATTAAAAAAAAAAAAAAAAAACTTTCCATGTCTGTGTGGAAGGCGTTACTGAACCATATCAGATCCTATGTAGAAAAGCCTCTTGTTTACTTATACTTTAGTGTACATAGAAACGTCGTCAGCTCTTCCGCCTACCTGCCTTTAGAAAACTATGCAGACATTTTTTGAACACCACTTTATATCTCACAATTACTTTGAATAAACTCTGCTATAGCAACTAAAGGTAAACTAAACAGGTTCCATAAAGATGTAAACTACAATAATCTAATACTATTTGCATTTATATATTTGAATTTGTATTATCTGTAAGGAAATATATCTGCAAGTAGCATGATAACATATGAGTATGAGATAGCAGAGAAATTAGGAAGAATTTATTTGCAGAAGTTAGACTTGCAACTGACAGGCAGTACCAAACTGTACTTATATAATCCACTAAGCAATAGCTAAACATACAGGAAACACAAGTCTAAATATACATGATGAGAATTAAGAAAGGAGAGAACAAGCAGGTGTGGTCAGCCTGCACATCTAACAGTAATTGTGGTCTGTGACTGTCATTTTACAATACTGAAAATCAAACCTGTAGTATGGATGAAATGCAAGACTGGCAATGATTACAAATAAAAAATGGTGCCAATTAAAATAGTGGTGTGGCACATTAATTAAATGATCCTCCCAATGACACAAGAGTCCTAGATCTATAATTGGTTAGAAATTACAGGCATGGAGAAAGCATTGTGCGTATGCATAAATAACATTTCTGATGACCAAATAAATGCATGTGAAAACAAACAGGGCTTTTGACTATGCTCAAGGTATAGTGGACCAAGACAGAGGATTCTGGTTTAAAGATAAAAAAAACTGAGAGAACCCTAAACCTGCAATTTATCACCTTTCCCAATAATATTCCCAGTAAACTCTTAAACTGGCCATACACACTTTTTCACAATTTCTCCATCATTCATTCCCACAGACTGGAGAAAAAAATCTGTAGAAAGTGTCAATGCCCTTCCATCTGCACAGCAAAAACAAACAAAAGATTTCCCAGCACACTTACCGACCAGCCTGCAAAGCAACTGAATTTGCCCTAACAGTTTGCCTTAAAAAGAGAGGAGTTTGTTTGCACACATTTGCAAATAGATGTGTAAGCCACGCTGCCCTCGTCAAGGGACCTCTGTGTATACTGTGGTCCTAACTCTAAATTTACAAAGCCTCCATAGTAGGAGCACATATAAAAATGGATAGATTAGGGGCAGGTCTGCCTGGACGGAGCCCACTTCTCCTTTAAAGGCACAGGTATGCACGTGACACCCAGCAAAAGCACAGTGGCAGCAAAGGCATCCCGTGTGTCCCTGCACCCAATTCATCCAACTGTATAAGAAAGTGACAACCACCCCAATCTATAACTGGCCTTTGCAGCAAGGTGCACATGGAAGGGCAATGCACAGCAAAAACAAACAAAAGATTTCCCAGCACACTTACTGACCAGCCTGCAAAACAACCAAATTAACTCTAATTAACAGTTTGCGTTAAAACAGAGGGTTTTGTTTGCATACATTTGCAAATACAGTATATGCATAAGCCATAGTGGAGAAAAGAAATCTCTTGACTCCCCCATCCATGCTAAACAGAGTGGATGGAGGAATCTCCCCTGCTGGTTTATGTATGCATCTGTCAGAATACCCAAACATCGATTGCACCAGAGTGGCTGCAATCACTGTTCGGCTGACATTTTTCCATCTTACATTTTCAACTGAAGTTTGTTGAGGTAGAAGGTTCCATCAGTTCTACCCACAGTTAAAATATTGTTTGATTCATGTGAAATCACTGTTAAAAATTCTAACTGAAAAATAGAAAAAAGGTGCAAATCTCTATAGTGTAGCATGTGCAAAACTATATGAATTTTTTTAAAAACAAGGGCGTGGATCAGATGGAAACAAGAGATCGGCAGGACGGCATACACAAAGCCCATCCTTGGCCATCAGCATTGGGTTAGCACCGGACCTTGACACCTCTGGTCACTGGAACTGCTAATCCTAAGGACCACTGTAGCTGAGGGCCACTGAGGAATACAGTAGCCCTTTTGATTAGTGGTCCCAGGGACCAGATGTGTCCAGGTCCAGTCCTATCCCCATGCCAGTGGCCAAGGCTGGGATTTGTGGATGGCATTCTGCCGCTCTCCTGTTTCCATCTGATCCATGCCCATCCTCCCATACAGCGTCGCCTTTGTGAGTGCATTTTTAATCCTTAATAAATGCATATATATTTGCACATGTTATATTGTGGAGATTCGCACCTTTTTTCTATCTTTCTGGTGAATATGAATGAAGCACCCTCTCTGGTTTGCTCAGTCTTTTTCATATTTAGAATAGTTGCTATTTATTAGGTTGTTGGGCTACCCACACTCATCTTTTATTTATATCTATGCTTCATGATAGCACATTTAGCCAGGGTGTGCTGATTATTTGACATCACAGGCCTAATTTTATCTCCAGTACATTTGTGCTTCATAGAGAGCTACTCTTACATTTATGTTTTACAAATGTTTATTGACTTCCTTTTGGTAGCATAAAGGTTTTCCCTTTTGTTGTCCACTGTATATTTTGCTAACGCAGGAATATTTACTTAGGTAAAAATTTTAACATTATATGGTCAGCTTTACATGCTGTCAGATTCCTTGCGCTCATTAGAAGTGAGGTTACAAGTCATCCAGAAGGTAAGTGAGTTTGGAGATGAGCTTGGGTGTCCTCCAAACTCACTTCTACCTAAACTCCAAACTCATGCTGAGCTGAAGGCTGGGTTATTCCCACCCTGCAGCCCGCATAATAAAGTGGAAGCGACTGGGAACAACAGCAACTCAGCAATGAAGTGGTAGGCCATGTAAAATGAATGGGGTTAGTGCATGTTGAAGCACATAGTGCTCAGATGTCCCCAACTGTCTGCAGAGTCAATAGCTAAAGATCTTCAAACTTCGTGTAGCCTTCAGATTAGCACAACAGTGCGTAAAGAGCTTCATGGAATGGGTTTTCATGTCCGAGCAGCTGTATCCAAGCCTTACATCACCAAGTGCAATGCAAAGCATCGGATGCAGTGGTGTAAAGCATGCCACCACTGGACTCTGAGCACATGTTCTCTGGGGTGATGAATCACGGTTCTCTGTCTGACAATCTGATAGACATATCTGGGTTTGGCAGTTGCCAGGAAAACGATACTCGCCTGACTGCATTGTGCTAAGTGTAAGGTTTGGTGAAGCGAGGTTATATGGTGTGGGATTTTTTTTTAGGAGTTGGGCTTGGCTCCTTAGTTCCAGTGAAGGGAACTCTTAAGACGTCAGCATACCAAGACATTTTGGACAATTTCATGCTCCCAACTTTGTGGGAATGGTTTGAAGATGGCCCCTTCCTGCTCCAACATGGCTGCACACCAGTGTGACAGGGAGAGCTGCAACTTTCCTACAAAAAAGTGTGCATGATTTCATGGCTTCAGAAGCACATCTGCGGCTGGTGGCAGGTGAATGAAAGATAAAATATTTAAATGAAATAATGTTTAAAAAAAATCAATTATAAATGTATATTCAGCTCACACAACATGACATGACCATTGCAGTTGGTGTGCATTACTAGTCATTGCGTTTAGATGGCCACAATTTGCCCAGCTAGTAAGCCACACTGCCTCTTTAGATATTTAGTACCAGAGTAGAAATGTATATCACTGGAGTTTGACAAGTGTGCTCCTCCAATCTTCTCCCAGAGCCTGACCATCACTAGGAACCTATGATACAATCAGGGTCATGTGACCACAGCTTTGATATACAGACCAAAAAGAATTGTCAGGAGTAGAGAGGGAAGAGTTAAGGGTATAAAGCATTTTGTATCATTGAAATACGCGTGCTCTAAATGTGAGAAAAATTACCCTTACAGAGAGACTCCCTCAGCATCACAAGGGTTAAAGAATATGAAAACCCAACATTTCATATTTCTGATACGTGCCTGCTATATCATGTATTTGCATAAAAAAAGTATCCTGTTCTCTTTGTATTGCTTCTTATGTGTGAAATCCCTGGTGTTCCTGCCAGCCCCTCTGCTTTCCTAATAAAAACTGACCACAGTAGGTAGGAGATCACAGTATAGTCAGTTTTATGGAAGGAAGATAATCCAAGGATCAGGCTTGTGCTGACACACCCCCTATGCACGGCTATTCACTGGGAAGATTAGTGTACTGCTGTTTCTCCACCCAACCTCTCCAGGCAGTTGAGGGTATATGATCAGTAACAAAAAGGGGGAAAAAGGTGTTTATAATGTTTTTGTATCTGCACACAAATGTTTTGCCTTTTATTTCAAACTGAATGGGTTGTTTTGGTGGTGGGTGTTTACATATACTTTGAATCCTTTCTCTCCATCACTCTGGGATATGGGCAGCCCTCACTTACAATGCAGTACTGTTGGCCCTACAGTATTTTGTACTTGAGGATGTGAAAGTGCTTGTGACCAATAGTGGGGAAAAGACAAGCGCCTCAGGGTTTGTGCAGCTGGGAGAAAACAACCTGCGGAAGTGAGGGATAGGGCAGGGGCGGACTGAGAACTCATGGGGTCCCTGGGCAATAGGGGATCATGGGGCCCCTGTGTCCTTGCCCAAACTCAAAAAAGCCTATGAAAAAGGTACCAGGGGCATACCATGGGGCCCCCTACTGACCCGGGCCCTTGGGCAGTGCCCGAGTTTCCAAATGGTCAGTCTGCCCCTGGGATAGGGTAAGTACATATGCTTTTAACGTTCCAGTAGACAAAAACTAAAATTCAACCTTGTGGTGCAAACGGTGCAAAGTTCATTTTTCTCCTGGAGTGCAACTTAAAGTTAAATTTAAGAATTTACTTTTAATTTAAAGATGCTGTCTGTTGTAGAGTTCTAAATTAAGAAATATCTTATCAGTGAGCTGTTAGCTGGAAGGAAATAACACTAATAATGTACACATTTTGAAGTACAACTATGATTAAACTACAAAAAAAAAATCACACTTGATGTAGGCATACTAGTAAGACTGGGCTCTCTAAATCATTTTGTAAATACCTGTTGATCCTCTCAGTAGAACTTTTGGACAAACACATTCCTTGATAGGGTGACAATGCTCTCCCCCCTGCACGGAAGTATTGTAACCCGTTGCTTTTGCTGTAGCTGCTGGCACCATTTATAGCTCTATCAGTGAGGCTCCATTCACACTTGAACATTTGCACCACGATTCTGCCCGTGATCCCAAAACGCTCTGCACAAATGACAAATTGCATCACGCCTATCCTTTTTCAATGGCACAAAATTGTGGTAGGAGCACGATTTCAGCATGATTTATCACACAACAATCATGGCCAAACTGCACTGCATTTTGGTGGCACTGAATATGTATGGCACCCGAACAGGAGTAGTGCAATTTGTCATTTGTGCAGAGAAGTTTGGGATCATGGGCAGAATCGTGGCGATTCGGCCCAAGATCGCAAATGCTCAACTGTGAATGGGGCCTGAATAACCACGCAACAGTAGCTCTGCCCACAGCCCTTTAGATTGTCAGCAGATTGCTCTATCTGCAGTTGATTAGAGAAATTCTGCAAAAACCCTGCTTTAAATTTTGGATACAAAGAAAATGTACTTCTGCTTGCAGACAAAATTATGAGCTTTGTGTCCAACATCTTTCTTTGTCACCCATAACATGGACAGTCTATCATCAAATTGTAATGGGCAATTCATTAACTACTGGATTTCATGACATGCATGTATACTTATTAGGTGGTTATAGTATATTATTCTGCTAGCTTTAACTGATAAAACTCACTGTAATGACATTGCTGTGGAATGTCTGAAGTGATCAGACTTTTCATTTTGATTTCCTCCAGTCCACTACAACATATTAATCAGCTTCCTTATTAAAAATGTACATCCACATTTGGAGAACACATTTCAAACCAGTTTACATCTATTGATGTTTCCAGCCAAGAGATAGATGATGTGTGGCTGTTTCTGCTGCTTAAAGTTATCATTTTTTATTTTGGCAGAATACAAATACTATAATGATGCACATTAGAGGTCCTGCCCAGACTTTCTTTAGATAGGAGAAAAAAAATGGATATTGCACAATATTCTGCTAGCAGAGACATTAAATATTACATACTGTGACTGCACACCTTCAAAATTATATCAAGGGAACAAATATAAAAAGTACCCATAAGGCCCCTTTCACACGGGCGGAGTCCACTTGAGATCTGCTTGCTCAGAGGGAAGCAGAGCGAGTGGATCACTAGTAGGTATCCACTTTGCCCATGGACAGTTAACATGGAAACAGTCCGCTCTGCTCTATGGGCAGTCAGATACAACTGGAACGACTTTCCGTTTACACCCGACTTCCCTCCAATCACATCCACCCAGACGGAGAGGAATGGATTCCCTTCCATTTGTTTTTGGCAGATCCAATTAGAGTGAAGGTAGGCAGGTGTAAATGTACACAAGTCCATTCATACCTGCCGCTGCATAGAGCAGAAAGGAGGGCCTGATTGGGTCAGTCTGAAAAGCGGACCACTCATGTGAAAGGGGCCTAAGGGTGCAATTTCACTGGCACTTTTAACCGATATCGGGTGTGGTTTGTTTGCATAGTGTGAGTGCTCCGAGCTGTGCCCAGGATTTATTAAGCAAACCATGCTCCTGTGTATAGAAGCAGGGATCACTTGTCTGGTTAGCAGCAGTGATGATATACATAAGTGTACTCAGGAACACTTCCTTATAGTCCAGTATGACAGCAGGCCAGTGTGAGAGTAGAGGAATTGATCTCCGGCATACGTCAGTAAAAACGGTCTCAATGAGGCAATACCCTTAAAGTATCAGTTCATCTTTAAGCACATGCTACATGCTCCACCCGTTTTACACTTTACACTTGGATGATGGATTGAAGAGTGCTCTGTGTGATTTTCAAAGCTTGGGATATTTTTTTATTAACCTAACCCTGCTCTAAACTTCTCCACAACTTTATCCCTGACCTGTACGATGTGTTCCTTGGCCTTCATGATGCTGTTTGGGCTTCACAGAACAGCTGTATTTATACTGAGATTAAATTACACACAGGTGGACTCTATTTACTAATTAGGTGACTTCTGAAGGCACTTGGTTCCACTAGATTTTAGTTAGGGTTATCAGAGTAAAGGGGGCTGAATATAAATGCATGCCACACTTTTCAGATATTTATTTCTAAAACATTTTGAAAACCATTTATCATTTTTCATCCATTTCACAATTATATGCCACTTTGTGTTGGTCTATCACATAAAATCCCAATAAAATACATTTATGTTTTGGGTTGTAACATGACAAAATGTGGAAAATTTCAAGGGGTATGAATATTTTTTTAAAGGCACTGTATATCTAAAAATTGATAAATCCTAATATACTGATGGCTGATCTCATTTCTTGGGCCCAAAAATGCAAGGACAGTACAAATACCCCCAAAATTACCACTTTTTAGAAAATAGACAGTCGGAGGTATTTAGTAAGAGGCATGTCGAGTTTTTTGAAGTTGTAATTTTTTTGTCCTAATTTTGTGGAAAATGAAGAAATGAAAAAAAAGGCATTTTTTCTTTTTACATACTGTCACCAATGCAGTACAGTGTCATCGTATAACTGGTACGGCGGTAATCAGGGTCACTGACTGGCGACAGTATGTAAAAAAATAAATAATAATTTTTAAAATTTTGTTTATTTTTTTTATAAAAGTTATTCAATTTTTTTAAATTATTTTTTCTAGTCCTATGACCAGAGCAATACAATGTTACCATAATAACATTGTATTGCTCTGGGCAAGTGATCAGCATTTTTTTTTTTACCCATTATGATTCATTATACCAACAAATTACATTGGTATAAGCAAGCATTTTTACTGAATGAAACTGGTTTTTATTTACTTTTTTAGCTCATTGATTAGTGCTGCCCTTATATTTTTTTCTGTGTTAGTTTCAAGGGACAATAGCAGCCACAGAAATCCATCACCGTATTATTGTAATCCATTGGACACAGCGGATTACTGTTACTGGGAACTCGGTATCATGTGATCGCTATGATTGGTCATAACGATCACATGATAACAATGTAAACAACCTGTCACGAATGTCTTTTCATTCATAAACAGCTTGCTTACTGTTGTGATCTGTGATTGGCTCACAGAAATCACATGGTACCTGACTACCTGTCAATGTATATAGAACTCCACGCTATGGACTCCTCACCTTTGCAACACCATACAGTTTTGAAGCCATTAGTTTAAAAAACATTTATCTTGGTCTCATCACTCCAGAGTACAGAGTCCTAGTAATCTTCTTCTTTTTCAGCATGGGTCCTGGCAAATTCTAGGTGGGCTTTTTTGTGCATGGGCTTTAGGAGAGGCTTCCTTCGTGGACCACACCCATGCATGCCATTTCTCTGCAGTGTACGCCGTATTGTGTCACGGGAAACAATCACCCCAGTTTGGTTTTTTACTTTTTTAGCTAACTGCAATGAACTTGTATGACAATTTACTTCAACCCTTCTCATCAGAAGACGCTCCTGTCGAGGTGTTAACTTCCGAGGCTAGCCTGGACGTCTCTGTAAGATGGTTTCAGTTCTATCTTTATTAAATTTTTGTATCACTTTTGTTACAGTATTCTGACTGATAAGTAAATCTCTGCTGATCTTCCTTTAGCCTTCACTTTTCTTGTGTAAAGAAATTTATTTTCTTTCTCAGGCCTGGTGACATTTCTTTTCCATGTGGTGCCATTGCTAACAGCATGAAATGGGAAGGGGTTTTATATATTAAAGTGTTACTAAACCCATGACTCTACATTCACTATATCTGGTCTCCCACAGTACACAGAACATGGAAATGCAATTATTTTAGTAAATATAAACTACTAAATACCTTTTCTCATCAGCAGTTAGAGCAATCTTGTGACTTCTATCCAGCCAAGCACATGTCAAAGCTTGTAGGAGGAGTTTTCATTTTGCTCTAGGAGGATGCAGAATCCCTGACCTCGGTTTGGCCCTGTGCTGATCACATGCACTCTCCCAAGAAAAAAAAAACCTCTCTAGCAATGCACACCAAACTGAGCATGTGCAGAGTGACTCCACACAGATATGTCTTATCAGGAGATAAGGGGGGACACTGGAAGAAGGGGAGGATCAGAGAAGTCAGGATTAAACAGTGTTTCTACACAATGCAGAGGATTAACCACTTAGGTTCCACAGTGAGTATAACAAGCATGCTTTACTGCATATACAGACTGATTTCTCTGTTGTGGGTTTACTAACACTTCAAGTAATGCTCTTTTATAATAAACTGCTGGACACCTGTTTAATGAAATATTAGACTAACCTGTAGTTGAATTCTTGTTAATTAAGATTTTCTTGTCTAAAATTTAGCTTTGCTTCTAAGACTTTCATTGGGGTGTATTCATTTTTGCAACATGGGCTTAAATTAATTTGTTAGGAAAAATATTTTTTTGTGTGCAAATTAACGGTCCGCATTTGTGGGAGTATTTTGTAGCATAGTGGCCCATAGAAAATGTTGATTCTAAACTCTCAAAGTGTTTAAAAAGCCATGTTCAAATACAAACAACTCAACATTTGTAAAAAAAAAAAAAATGTCCATTAAAAAGTAAATAAAACAGTAAATAATGTCCAATAAAAATTAAAAGTGCCAGTGTCACAATAATCTATTTGTGAAAATAATTTGACTTTTGCAGGGCTGGTGCTAGACTATTTTGCACCCTAGGCAAGGCCAACGACTTGCACCGAAGCCCCTATCCCTTCCTGTCAAAAATATAAAACGTCTAATTTTTTAACCTGTGGAGGGATGCTTTCTCACCTCCTTGCCAACATTAGCTCTGTGTGGAGACTGACTGGGGAGCTGGGAGGAAGTGATGTTGTGCGCAGCACAGCTTGCACAGCACCTCATTGGTTGGATATCTCTTGTTCACGGATTAGTTGAAGTTTGCAGGAGACGGCTTCGTCTCAAGCTAACATCATCCAATGCTGTCTGGGGACAGTGACACCAGGACCCAGAAGTGATGTTTTACACATTGTTTCTGGGTCATTAACAGGAAGGGGAGATCAGTGAACAGATGTTTGCTGCTCTCCCTTCTACCAGTGGTACCCACCATACAGGTCCCAGGTCCACTGATGGGAGCGCAGAGCCTGGAAAGCATGGCAGGGCACATGGGGGGTGTGGAAGTGATCTGGAGGCTGCACAGCTATTAAATAATTTTCACCTGACAGTCAGCCTGTCAGATTTACACACACTGAATGAGATGCTTCCTGTTAGTTCTCACTTACACTTGTGCTTGAGGTACATTAAACATGAGCAACTGAGCCACACTTTTACTGTCACCCAACCACTCCCCATTATGCTGCAAAGGCACTTCCACCAGAGTATGGCAGCGAGAGGGTTAACACAACACTCCGCCAATATTGCCAAACTACGGTGGCAGTGCCTTTGCAGCATAATGGGGAGTAGTTGGGTGACGGTAAATGTGTGGTTCAGCCGCACATTTTAAAGTACCTCAAACACAAGTGTAAATAAGAACTAACAGGAAGCATCTCATTGTGCTTGTCATCATTATCATGGTGATGATCACACAGTACAGAAGGTGCTATATGTCTGTCTGTATACAGCGTATGTGCCTCAGAAAATTTTGAGATTGCTTGCACACCGGGTTCCCATTGTTGCCTATGCCCTCGGCTACCTCTCTGTTGAATCACCTCCTGCTGCCGGGCTACAGCTTTGCCTTCCACCCTCCTCAGGGGAGGAAGGAATACTCACTCTGCCACTGATCAGCATTGCAAAATGCAGTGCAACTTTAGATGCCTGCATCTAAAATGAAAAAAAAGTGTCCCTCTCTGCTCCTTACCTCCTGGGCCCCTCCGGTGAACTGATGGGACCCTGGGAAAATATAATTAAAGTTACAGCAGGGCCGGCTTTATTGCCCTGTTGGTGGCCTTGGCTGTGGCTACGCCCTAGGCAACAGCACACCCTAGGCAGCTGTCTAGTTTGCCTAGTCCGGCCCTGGACTTTTGTGCAAAAAATTATATACATATTTTCTCAGTGCTCAGTGCTGGATCCACTCAGTGCGCCCCTCCTATTGTACCGCACTCACCAAGACTGACCCCTAATCATAGAATGCCTGCAGCGCTTAGAACGTGGATACTCTCAGTTCCATTTGTCCAAACGGTCTGTTTTGCCGGTATTCTTCCCGTTGATACTATCCAAGGATGCATGCATGTGTGTGGAATATAAACCAGGGGCAGCCTCCAAAAGTGTAATATTGTATTTGTTCAAAATTTAAAACCAAGTAAAATACACTTACGTAACATGGATGCTTGCATCTATACAAGCTAAAACCGCATTGCTATTTCCTATCACCACCTGCGTTCTATACACCAGGAGTTCAAAAGCGGAAATGACGCAACAAGCCCCTCCCAACACGTTCCGTCACTCTGACGTCATCAGGAGCAGCCCCATGTTGGTACACTCTGCTCCTTAAATACCCTTTACTCCTAACTCCACCTTAACCCTTTATTATCAAATCAATATATACCAAGGATATCCTACCCATCTTGGTTCCTTCCTCATTATTGAACTTTGAAGACACTGTATTCACTCCATATCGTCACTCTTAGGGAGCCCAAGATTAAAGGAGAACTTCAACTCTCATATATTAATATAGTTCGAGGAAAAATCTCCTCACTGCAGATTTATAGTTTCCCCTTCTATGTTAGTTACTACTTAAATACAACCTTGCGGTGGTTTTTAATACTACTTATCCTGTTACCCATTATTTGGGAGCATTTACATTCAACTTAAGCATATTATCTCCTCAAGATGTTGTTAAAGGGGTTATATAAGGAAACTTCTATCTGTGTATGGAAATTATTAAAAGGGAACTCCTACCGTCATAAAAATATTTTATCCTATCCATATAAAAAGTTCAAATAAAATTAATAAATTGAAAATTAAAAAAAGGGGATTATTTTTAAATGTTCCATCTATATCAATAATAACATACAGATCTATATTTCTTAAAGAGGAATTCTATCTACAAAATGGGGAACTCTTTCTACAAAATTATGTTATAAATCTAAAATTTAAAGGGGAACTTCACTATTGAGAACTCTTATCCTCCTATTTTCAACTTCATGCATTTAGAGGGAAACACCATCTATATATAAACTATAAACTCATTGCTTTAAGGAGACATCATAATATACAGAGACTATTCGTTTAAAGGAGCCCTATATGTCAATATAACTTCTGTTAGCACTATATCCAATGAAAAGTACCATCTTAAAGGGGAACTCCTACCTAAAAAATGGCATTGAGTTAAAAGACTATTATAAATTCAAAAGTCAGAAATAAAATAATTTAGGTCTATGTCCATGTTCAAGCCATTAGGAATCATTGTCTCTAATTCATAAATCCATCTCATCTCATTCTTTGATACTTCTCTCTTGATATAAGCTATGTGCTCTCCTATCCTTACAGAAAGACGTCTTGTAGTCCTACCAACATATTGTATCTAGAAAGGGCATTCAATAACTTATGTTACAGAACTGCTATTACAAGTTACAAACTTCCTTATACTTTTTTCTCTATTGGTCACATTAGATCTAAACCTAGCTTTTTTTTCCTATTCTTTTCCTTACTTATCCTACAAGCCTTGCATATTTTATATTTAAAGAACCCTTTTTGGTCCACAAATGTGACCCATTTCCCAAGGGGTTCACTACATTGCAAACCAATTGGCTTCTAAGGTTGGACACTTTCTGATATATAAATTTACGTATGTTGGACAATTTTTAGACCTTATCTCTCTTTAATATAGGCCAATGCCAATGCCCTCCCACACTATTACAATGTCATCTCTCAATCTCCTGTAAAGTCTTCTTTAGGGCCATCTTCTTATCATACCAGAAAAAATTATTTTGCATAGCCATGTCCAGCCCTTATAGAATAAATTGGATCTGTTCCTGTTTTAAGTCCATTTGGCCCGGTAATGCCCATTCCACAGCTTTTAGCCCATCTTTTTGTATTATATTTTTGTACAGTGAATTGATGACCATGGTGGCCAAGATGCAATTGGAAATATTATCCATATCATTCAACATAAGTACTAGTTTTTTTACTATCTCTCAAATATGATTTGCTCTTGGTCACCAGCGGCTGTAAATAACCATCTAAATATTCACCTAGTCGGGTAAATAATGATTCAACTCCACTTATTATGGGACTTCTGGAGGTTTAGTGGTATTTTTATGTACCTTAGGCACATAATAAATCACTGGTGTTTTTGACACTTCTTTTATCAGATATCTGGGCCTCCTTTTTATTTAATATTCTAATTTCTTTGCCTTTATTCACTAACTTTTTTAATTTCATCTCATATGCTTTTTTTTGGATCTCCTGGTAATATTTTATACATCCCCTCTATTTCCAACAAGTTCCTCATCTCTTCTTAATAGTCCTGTTTACTTAAAATAACCAAAGCACCCCCTTTGTCTGCTGGGTGGATTATTATATTTTTCCTTTCCTCAATCTTTTTTAATAGCTTTCCATATTCCTTTCATATCTCAAGTTTTTTTTCACCTTTAAACTTCTAATATCTTCTTCCACCATTTTTCTAAAAACATTTAAAAAATCATTACCTACAGTTTTCTTTAAATTGAATGTGGAGCTATTTTTAAGACAGTTCACATATAAGCACAAACAACCTCAACCTTGGTTGATAAAGAAGCAGGAATAATTATGAATAGTAAAATTTACACCATTTGTCACTGTTTCCGGGGCGTGCACAGTTTTAAAGTGTGACATGTTTGGTATCTATTTACTCGGCATAACATCATATTTTATATTGTTCAAAAAAATTGGGTTCCGTATTGTTTTTTTTTTGGTAATAAAATTTTAAAAAGTGTACTTTTTCCCACAAATTGCATTTGAAAAAATGCTGTGCAAATACCATGTGACATAAAAAAATGCAAAAACCACATATTTATTCTCTAGAGCCTCTGCTTTAAAAAAATATAGAATGTTCAGAGGTTCTAAGACATTTTCTAGCAAAAAACACTGATTTATAAAATGTCAAAAAGTGCCAGATATAGCTTAGGGCTGAAGTGGTTAAAATATATATAAACCCCAGATCAAAAAGTGATAGTATTGCAGCTTACTGGCCCTCAGATGTGGTGGCTGGTTTAGATTTCTTTTTCACACATTTTTTTCCTTTATTTTAATGTGGGTATTCTGCTATTAAACTTCCTGTCCTTCTCTCTCTTCTCCATAATGGGGAAAAGGGGGGGGGGGGATATCCATCCCAATCCTGCTCCAATTCAGCGGAGGATCTGTGAGTAGTGCATCCATGTAAAAAGATCCCTGCCAGACCTGATTTTCTGGTAGTCAGAACACTTTCCCTTTACTTAAAGTGTTACTAAACCCAGGACCCTGCATCCACTATATCTGGTCTTCCACAGTACAGAGAACATGGAAGTGCAATTATTTTAGTGAATATAAACTGCTAAATACCTTTTCTCATCAGAAGTTAGAGCGGTTTTGTGACTTACATGTGTCCAGCCCAAAACTAGCTAAAGTTGGTAGGAAGAGTTTTCTTTCTGCTCTAGGAGGATGCAAAACCCCTGATCTCTGTCTGACCAGTGCTGATTGGCCCTGTGCTGATCACATGCACTCTTCCAATTAAAAAAAAAAACACCCTAACAATACACACCAAACTGGGCATGTGCAAATGCCTATGGTTCAGTCTGTCTTATCAGGAGATAAGAGGTGGTCACTTGAAAAAGGGGAGGAACAGAGAAGACAGGATCACACTGCCTTTTAACACAATGCAGAGGATTAACCCCTTAGGTACCACATAGAGTATAACAAGCATGCTTTACTGCATATACAGCCTGATTTTACTGTTGTGGGTTTAGTAACACTTTAACATGTATTTGATATTGTCTGCAAATTAAACTTATGAATAATATAGCTATTGTTGCTGTTTCTAGGGAATGTGTTTGAAATATCTAGATGCCTTAAAATTGCCTAAGCTTTAGGAAAGCAGTAAGTAAACCTATCATTTTAGGGTATCTATGTAAGTGGCAGCAGATTTTGAAAGCAGGCATCTCAGGTATGTGTATACCTCTTCATATATCTGCTGGAGCTTCCAGAAGCCTCATAACTGAGGGTACTATGTAAAAGGAAACCTGCAAAGAGAAGTATGAAAGCCGCCACAGCTTACTTCTCTTTCTGAAAATACTAGTTCCTGATTATCACACCAATATAATGGCTTCAGTACATTCTGAGATATTGACTTGGAACAAATATATAGATTAGGTTGGTGTGACTTTGCTAATCTTCATGTTGGTTCCAGATCAGTGACTCAAAGTAGTGCAGCAAGAGACAGCCAGACAACTAGCATTTTCAGAAAGGGGGCAGCAATGGCAGCCTCTGTATCAGTGCAGATTTCCTTTATTCTGCAAGCGTTTACAGAAAAAGTTACAAAATATGAACCATCTTGCTTATAAACAACCTAGGGGTACATGGACAACTAAATAGCTCTATCCCAATCTGTCCCCAGAGTCAGTTATTTCCACACTGGATGCCTCCATGTTGCCTCTCGAACAGCATAGAGAAGGTAAATGATTATGTTAATGGGAATCTTTGTGCAGAGTGCCTGGACCCACAGAAGTTGAATAACTTGACAAAGGAACATGTTTAGACTCAGAGTCTGCCAGTTTTCTAAAAATAACACAATGAAATCCAAATGATACTTTTCAAAGTAGAAAGTAGCATCAAGAGCTGTTGCATCCTACATTCAGCTTTGTGCACCAAGAGTGTGGCCCTATGCACACCTGTAAAATTAGGACGCTCGGTTATGCCCATACATCCGCTGTGTCCCCATAAAATAGAATATGCTGCTTTCATGCAGCTGTAAGTGGTTCCATCCGCATAAATAAATGGCTCATTCATTCAACATGTGAATGAGGCCTTAAAGTGTACGTAAACCTAAGAACAAAAAATTTAAGTGATTGTAAAGGCTTTTTACCTTCATGCATTTTATGCATGAAGGTACAAAACCTACTCTGTGCAGCATCCCCCCCAGCCCCACTAATACTCACTTAAGCCCCCTCTCGATCCAGCGATGTGCACTGGAGTTTTGGCTATCCTGGGACTCCCTTTCCTCATTGCCTGAGACAGCAGTGTGAACCATTGGTTCCTGCTACTGTCAATCACAGCCACTGAGCCAATGAGAAAAGAGAGGGGACGGGGCCAAAAAAGAGTATCTCTGTTTTTAGCGTGATACTGGAAGGTAATAGACCATCCGCAGCAACAACAGATCTCCCGATAGCACAGCATCACTACCACCATCAACCAACGAGTGGGGTGAAATAAACAATGATACATTGTATTACATTGTATTGCAATATTGTATGGATGACCGTATACTATTTCCCTGTTTGTCTCTAAAACTTTCAATAAAAAGTATTGAAATATAAACTTATTTTGTGTCAATATTTCGGAAAGTATTGAAGACAAAGCATTAACTTGGCAGCTAACTAACTAGCTTTTTCAGAAAGATTAGCTATGGCATCCCCTGTATTTTTCTCATAACAGGTACAAGTTCTCGTCAGATTATTATAGCGGAGCTTCACTTTATTAATCAACCATGACTATATTTAATCCTTATGCTGATAGCATTAGTAAATAGATAGGAAAGTATATCATATTTACTTGTTTTAAACTTTTTTTGACATTTTTTTCAGTTACTTTCTGGTTTCCAGGCCTAGGCAAATGATGCCATACATTCCAGGCATCCTCAGGAGAGGAGGAGGGGTTTTATCAGCTAAGCACACCCTCCTGCCTGCATGCCTGAGCTAAGGGCAGATAGATTCCAGGAAGTAAATGCTACATGAATCATCTGCCCTTACTCAAGATGGCTATGTCCAGAAATGCTAGAGGGGTGTTTTTCAAAGAGATTTCTCAGCAAAATAAAGCATGAAGATATGGAAGGATAGGTTAGTTTGCTTTGAATATTAAAATGAATTAAATAGTGTTTTTAGTTTGTGGTGTTCAGATGTAATGTAGTTCTGGTTTAAAGTTTTACTAAACCCACAACAGTAAAATCAGTCTGTATATGCAATAAAGCATGCTTGTTATACTCACTGTGGAATCTAAGGGTTAATCTTGTGCATTGTGTAAATAGGCTGTTTGAGCCTGTCTTCTGTGATCCTCCCCTTCTTCTACTGTCCCCAATATAACTCCTGATAGAACAGAGGGTTGGGGGCAAGCTGCACATGCTGTTTGGTGTGCATTGCTAAAGAGTTTTTTTTTTTTGGGGGGGGGGCGCATGTGATCAGCACAGGGCCAATCAGCACTGTACAGATAGAGGGTCAGGGGTTATGCAGCATCATAGGACAGTCAAAGCAGAATTAAAACTCCTCCTACAAGATTACCCAGTGCTCGGCCAGACACTGCTAGAAGTCACAAGACTGTTATATACTGCTGATGAGAAAAGGTATTTAGCAGTTTATATTTACTAAAATAATTGCATTTCCATGTTCTGTGTACTGTGGGAGAGCATATATAGTGCATGCAGGGTCCTGGGTTTAGTAACACTTTAAGGGAGTTAATACAAACACACTGATGGTATACATGCTGATGTGTGAATTTGAGTATGAATGTCACTGGAAGAGTAAAAGCCCAGAGATGAGCTGTGTGTACTGAAGTACAGATGTGATGGGCACATGAATTCTGAAAAGTGAGCTGTGTGTATAGGGGTTCAACCATCACTGCAGATTGCTCAAGGTGTGTGCAGGGAGTGGCGTCTCACTAGGGAAGCATGTTCTGTTCAGCTAAATTCTCTACTGAAGGTAGAATCCTTCAGCAGTAGAGCTTGAAGATTCAACCCTTTAAGTGCTCTATAGGAAGGACAGGCTATAGGATAGCATAGGATAGGATCCGTTCATAGGGTTTGCAGACACTTCTCAAATACCTAAATCTTCAACTTGCATAATATCCTATGCACAGTGGATTTAAAAGAACTCATCACATAAACAACTATTTGCAATCTCTTCAAATCCAAGACTAACAGAAGCAACTCAAGAAGGTTTTTCAAAGCCCAAAATATATAACAGCTCACAGGAGTGACTATATGGAAATATATAATTCTGCACAGAGAAGCTGCTCAGCAGGAAACACACAATAGCAGCTGAGGCTAATGACAGAATTTCTCCACCTGAGGCCAGCCGAATAGATATACATACATATTTATAAAACCATCTATGAAGCGACGACTGCCACATTATTAATACAGACCAGCAGGCTATTAGTCTCATACAATATTCTGCAGCACTGGCTTAGGATAAGTGATAGGATTAAAAGTAATTCTAAACAAAAGGGAACCGGCAAAACTAGGTTCTGCTATATCTCTGATTATACATGTCATCTAAGCTGCTTTTAGCATAACATAGTTGATTGTTTTTAACACAATGTACTTGGTGCAGCTTTCTAAATGTACATTATGTATACATGCAGAATAACCATTTAGTAGCAATAGTGCTGCTTCATGGTTTGGATCTTTATAGCCCCATTTCTTGTATCTACAACTCAGCCTTCTAGACTGCAAGCTACTATTGCATCTTCCTTTTGCTGTAAACCAGAGGTAGGCAATGTTTTGAGCATAGTGTCCTGAAAAATGGTTGTAAGAAATTAGGAGCGCCAGATAAATAAAAAAAAATGTCTATTTCTCAATCATTCAGGAAAATGAATATTTAGTAGGAAAAGTGTGGTGCTATAAATTAGATTCTGCAATAATAACCCCCAACTTTGGTATCAGTGGCTGCAATAATAACCCCCAACATTGATATCAGTGGCTGCAATAATAACCCCCAACATTGGTATCAGTGACTGCAATAATAACCCCCAACATTGGTATCAGTGACTGCAATAATAACCCCCAACATTGGTATCAGTGACTGCAATAATAACCCCCAACAATGGTATCAGTGACTGCAATAATAACCCCCAACAATGGTATCAGTGGCTGCAATAATAACCCCCAACAATGGTATCAGTGACTGCAATAACCCCCAGAATTGGTGTCAGTGACTGCAATAATAACCCCCAACATTGGTATCAGTGACTGCAATAATAACCCCCAACATTGGTATCAGTGACTGCAATAATAACCCCCAACAATGGTATCAGTGACTGCAATAATAACCCCCAACAATGGTATCAGTGGCTGCAATAATAACCCCCAACAATGGTATCAGTGACTGCAATAACCCCCAGAATTGGTGTCAGTGACTGCAATAATAACCCCCAACATTGGTATCAGTGACTGCAATAATAACCCCCAACATTGGTATCAGTGACTGCAATAATAACCCCCAACAATGGTATCAGTGACTGCAATAATAACCCCCAACAATGGTATCAGTGACTGCAATAATAACCCCCAACATTGGTATCAGTGACTGCAATAACCCCCAGAATTGGTGTCAGTGACTGGATGTGGTTTAAAGGAATGCTGTTGAATAGAGGCCTAGTCTATGCACAGTATACATTGCACACAGTTCCACAGTCATTGTACTAATAGCGAGCTACTTAGTAACCAGCAACTGTTGATACAAACACACATTTTGGTCAAGAATATGTAACAGAGTCAAGCATAAAAACTGCCGCTGTTAAGATTAAGCAACAATGTCCCTTACAGTGCTGGTCAATGTAACAAAACCTAATGATCCACTGTTAGTGAACAAAATATAGACTCAATACTAATATCCCTGAGTTTCCTTGTTTTTTGGTAACACAAATTCATCCTATACAGCATGTATGGCTATATAATGGACGATTGCTCTACATTGGAAAATGACAATGGACCCCTTTTCACAAGTGATCTCTAGAATAGATAATGTTATGTTAATGGTAAAGATGTTTCATATACTTCACAACTCTAAGACTCCCTTTGACGCTAAATGGGACCCTTGTTTCTTATGTCGACTCCCCATTGCCAATTCATTTTTCCTGCTATAATTCTCCAGTCTGGACAGAATCTGATTGTTCCTTTAATGTCATATAGTTTCCCTTTTTTTCTAAGTATACAGTAGTTGACCTTATGATACTTATTGGGGGAGATTTAATAAAACTGGTGCACTAAAACTGCATAGAAACCACTCAGTTTCCAGGTTTTATAGCCAAAGCTTAATTGAATAAGCTGAAATTAGAAGCAGATTGGCTACTATGCACAGCTACACCAGATTTTGCACTCTCTAGTCTTAATAAATAGCTCCCATTGTCTCATTTCAATCTTCATACTGTACTGGTTATGTTATATTAATTTGATTGTACTTGCTCAAATTTGTTTTACTCCCTGTTTAGTATTTGGCTTGGATATGATCCGATGTGTTTTCGCATCTCTAGTTGGAAGTTTGTATTCTAGAATTCTCATGACTTTATTCTGATATTTACCATTTGTATTGCTGCTCTACTTTGTTAACCAAGTTGTTCTCATTGAAAGTTTGTATTAAAAAAAAAATAGACTCAAGTCCAAAAGGCTGGGATTTTTTAGGCACCAAAGAACAACAAAGATGATATAACAATCAATTTTATTAAACATTATATAAAAGTATATGTTGGGGATGTGGCATCTTGGCCCACTATAGACCCTGCTTTACACTGTTGGAGGTCAGTGGGAGGAAAATGCCTGGTGTTATTGGTCAGTGGGAGGAAGAACTCCTCGCTTCATTGGTCAGTGGGAAAAAAAATGCCTGCCAATATTGGTCAAGGTAACAAAAGAATTGACCCATCAGAGGAAGGAAGAATTATTCTGGAATCAGAATCAACATATACACTCACCAGACACCTTATTAGGTACACCTTGCCAGCAGCAAGAAAATATCCCCCACACCATTACACTACCAGCCTGAACCATTGATACAAGGCAGGATGGATCCATGCTTTCATGTTGTTTACACCAAATTCTGACCCTACCATCTGAATGTCACAGCTGAAATCGAATGTCCATTCTCCTCTGACATCAACAAGGCATTTTCATCCACCCAACTGACGCTCAGTTGATATTTTCTCTTTTTAGGACCATTCTCTGTAAACCCTAGAGATGGTTGTGCATGAAAATCCCAGTAGATCAGCAGTTTTTGAAATACTCAGACCAGCCTGTTGGGCACCAACAACCATGCCATGTTCAAAGTCACTTAAATCCCCCTTGAACTTCAGCAAATCGTCTTCACCACGTCTAGATGCCTAAATGCATTGAGTTGCTGCCATGTGATTGGCTGATGGCTGAGGAAACAGTGCCACCGATATGATGATAGAAAGCAGTTTTACCTGCAGCTTACAGCCTGCTCATGTACCTACAAGATGAAAACAAGAACTGTAGAGGAGACACTCCTCACATCTTGTCAACATTTGAAAATGTGAGTGATGCCATGAAGTTATCATGAAGAAAAATGCAAATCAAGTGGGTGCCACTTCTTGGATGTATGGCTTGTAGTGTGGGAGCAAAATAAAACCCACCATCAGTGTTATTGGCAGTAATAATAACCCCCAGAATTGGTGTCTTCGGCACCAATAATAACCCCCATCATTGGTGAAAGTGGCTGCACTGGCAACCTCTACGTTTCATTCTGGAAACATTTATTTTAATCAGTTTAATTTTCAGTTTACTTTAATTATATTTGTGCCAGTGCACTAGTGCTGTTTATGAAGAGGACCACATAACTTATATTACTATACAGGTCTGTACAGATTAGCTCGTCTGTCCTATCTTCATTTCAACCTATGCAGTGGGATGTAACTTATCCCTTCCTGATTTCAAACCAGTGTATGCAATAACACAAAAAGCAAAGTGTAGTAACCAACAACAATCATGAAAAAGAAAATCGTATTTAGATTACTGCACTGTGTTACCCCTGCTCACTCTACACTATTATATAGAAGAAAAATGAAAAGGCCATATTCTACAAGCTCTGAATGATCTATGATAAATAAGGCAATGTTTCAGTTCTGTTATACTTCACATACATATAAGCTGAAAGGCTTGTGAAATAAGGCAAAAGGGCAATTGGCAAAGTACAGTAACTCAAAACAATAACCTCCAACCTCCCTGCCAAACAATCTCATTTTTTCAGTGCTGGAATGCAGAGAGCTAATGGGTGGTGGCCTCACTGGGGTACCCTCTAATTCAGGGGTCTCCAAACTTTCTAAACAAAGGGCCGATTTACTGTCCTTTCAGACTTTAGGAGGGCCTAGTGGAAGTAGAAAATGCTCCAGTGTCAGCAGGAGTAAAAAAAAAAAAAAAAACATAGTGCTTGTAGTCACTGGAAGGAGGAATAGTGTCCAGTCATTGGTATTAGTTGGAGGAATAGTGCCCCATCATTGGTATCAGTGGGAGGAATAGTGCCCCATCATTGGTGACTGTAGGAGGAATAGTGCCCCATCATTGATGTTAGTGGGAGGAATAGTGCCCCATCATTGGTGACAGTGGGAGGAATAATGCCCCATCATTGGTTTTAGTGGGAGGAATAGTGCTCCATCATTGGAGTCAGTGGGATGAATAGTGTCCCATCATTGGTATCAGAAGAAGGACTAGTGCCCCATCCTTGGTATTAGTTGGAGGAATAGTGCCCCATCCTTGGTATTAGTTGGAGGAATAGCACCTAATTGTTTATATCAGTGGGATGAATTGTGCCCCATCATTGGTGTCAGTAGAGGGAAAATGCCCCATAGTTGGTGCCAGTGGAAGAAATGGTGCCTCCTTGTTTGTGTCAGTGGGAGGAATAGTACTCTGAGGGCCAGATAGAGGCAAGCAAAGGGCCGCATTCAGCCCATGGGCCACAGTTTGGAGACCACTGCTCTAATTGGTGATACTTGGTGCTGAAAGTCGTCCCCCCCACTTTCAGTTATGTCATTACATTGACATGCCGAGGCCCATTATTGGGGTACTGCTTTACCTCCCTATTGGAAGCTCTGGGTAAAAGGTCTCTTTAAAGTTAGGGACATGTAGTCCACTGCTACCAGGGACAGACCTCTCAAAAGGGGGACTGTTCCGAGTACATGGGGATGGAAGGGAACCATATTCTAGAAGGCATTTGAAACAAACTGAATGATAGAACTGGGGAAAGCTGGCCAAACTCCACTGGGTGCTGGGATGCCCACCAACAACAGGGAGACAGAAATCTGCTACTTAGCAGGATAAATGTGTCCTATCAAAAAGCTCAAGGCTTGCAGTAACCAATAAAAAAACTGTTTCAATAAGGATTAAATATATACAACAGAGGCATTTTGGAGTGTCTTTCTTTCAGTGTAGATTTCTTGGAATAAGTCTGTGCTAAAAACAATATATTATTGTGGACACTTGTTTTAACTTATTTAGGGAAAAGCTAATGGTTTGCTTTAACACATCCTCCCCAGCAGTATTTTTATATCCTACATTTTCTGAACCCGTAACGTTCATGTATAGAGCAGAATGTGAATTACATCATATGGCAGGACTGTCATGGGAGTCTGCATAGATCTGTAAAAACTAGAACTCTAACTATTTTAGTTTTACTCCTAGAGTAAAAGAAAGGGAAGTATATGCATCTGCAAATCTGTTACTTTTCCCTCCATGGATAAAGCACAGATTCACTGTAAAAGTTAAAGTGCTTAATTTTCTGTGTTCAATTGTTATCACTAGTAAACTGAAATAATTGCAGTGTCAGTGCAAAATACATATGTGCCCAAGAAAATGTAGTTGTACAATATATTATATTGTAAAGCGCTGAGCAAACTGTTGGCTCTATATATATCCTGTATAATAATAATAATAATATATTGGTGCCAAAACCTCATGCATCAAACACGTTTGGGTCAATGTTCCTATACAAAAACAACCACACCAGTTTACGGAAGCTAAATATCAAAGTGCTATCCCAAAGCATCCCATCTGGCACTGACTGATTAGAAGCCACTTCACACCTACCAAGTCATGTCACCAATTTAGGACACCAGAGGAAACTGTACAGGCACTTTATAACCTGTCATTTGATACAGAAAGATACAAATGAGAAGGGCCTGTGCTGACAAGCCTTGGTTCGAATCAGACAGGTGTTGCATTCCAGTACAAGTTTATAGAAATGCAAACCCGCTTGGTGGCCAAATACATGTCAGAAGGAGGTTGTTTGCACCTGCCAATGGATTCTGATTGAATTTAGAAGCACCCCAAATTGTTGTCATCAATACAAGCCCATCAATTCAGGTCTTTTTCAGAGCTTGCTACTATTACACGTGACAGAATGATTGTCTCAGATAAGGAATTTCATGAATGATGAACTGGAAATTTAGCAATTCTATATGTACATTATTAAATGAAAGTGGCATTTCCTATTAATCCATTGTCTACCAAGGTATGTTAACGACATGATAATAAAGGGCTTATAGCAAACTCACAGCTATTTCTGCAGCCATGAGCTTGGAAGCAACTTTAATAGCTGGCAAAGAGCTTTTGGATAAAAGTGTAAAAAAGAAAAAAAAAATTACGTACAATAAATACAATTTTTTAAATTGATTGTAAACCCTCACCTTTTAAAACAATCCATTCAGTTTAAAATTAAAAAGACAAAACATTTGTGTATAGATATAAAAAACATAAATACCTCACATTCTCTCTGTTCTCAGCTGCATAAGAGCTGGGGAGGGAGGACAGCAGCACATTGCTGTTCCCTGTGAAAGGCTGTGCAGGGAGGGGCATGTCAGGAGAAGTCTGATCATTGGAGGAGAGCAGGCTGAGTTCCCAGCACAGCTAGACAACTGACCATGCTGTGTTCTCTTGCTTAGTGTGGTCAGTTTTTATTTCAATTTTTTTTAATAAAGGTTTTCAAACAGTACATATCATTTGTTCCATATATGTTGCAGGTACAAATAGAACATATACAAGAACAGAAATAAACATCTCCCAGGTAAAGGGAGAGTGGTGCAGTATACAATTATTGACAACAATTTTGTTCTTAGAGAATGCATCTTGTGAACGGGTCAAACAGCACATTAGCAGGAGCACCAGTCACACAGCACATGCCAGGAATCCACTCAAACAATCAAAACCTAGCAGGGATAAATGAGTAACGAAATGAAGAAGTATTGTTCTCCTATATTCCTAAAAGAGGGAAAGAAAAGAAGAAAAGGGAAAGAAGAGAAAGAGAGGGGAGGATGTCCCAGTGGCCTAGTAGGAAGATCTGTCCACTCTTAGTCCACAGGAGAGATGAACTGAATCCAGGGTTCCCACGTTTTCTGAAATTTAGTACTATTATGGAGAGTACAGGTGAGTTTATCATTCATCATGCTCCAGTTTAATTACTTGCCTACCACCCTAGAGTAGATATACTGCTACAGGATGGCCGCACTGCGCAAAATCACGTAAATGTACATGATTTTGCAGTTCCAGATAGGGGGTGCAATGGGCGTGCCACCCTACTCACCCTGCCATTGGCTGCAGCAGATGTCAATCACCCTGTCTGGGTCAGCGATTCTCGTCCGGCACTTGGTGATCGCTGCTAAAGCTGAGAGGGGGAGATGTAAACAACACAGATCTCTCTCCTGTCAGCATGGACATGCTGCTTTCTTTCTCAGCTCTGCACAACTGGGTGTTTTGATAATGCTGGTAACGTTAACTGTGTAAAGTCATGTTAAAAACGTGAGTTTTTCAGCTTATTTTTAGCATTTTGCATTAGAATTTAGAGACATTCTGTGGATTCTCCCACATTTGCATCTTTTAGCGTTTTTTTTCCAAAAAGAAAAATTTTTGGGGGGCCAAGAAAGTCCAAAAAATGCCGTGTTTTAACATGTTTTTCAGTGTTAGAGCGTTTTTACAGCTAAAAAACTCCTCTAGAAACCCACTTGTCCTGGGTTTTTTCTCCAGCCGAAAAACATCCCTGCCAAAAAACATTGATTTCAGTTTATGTATGCATGGACACATAGGATAACATGCTGGGGGGTTTACTAGCTGTAGAAAAAAAACATCAAAAGCCAAAAACAGCAGCTGTAAAAACGTCTAGTGTGCATGAGGACTCAAGAAATGACTAGGGCAACTCAGAGCTTACGCAGAGCTATCTTTTCTTTCTCCACATACTGTAGCTTATGTAGGCCTGTCATTTCTTGTCCCTGCCAAGGAATAGTGAGTACATTGCTGGAGAGAAAGCTGATAAAGCAAACCTGCTGACCGGTTGCATTGGCCAAGCATAGTAGTGCTTACACCAACCCCCTCGTCCTTCGTAGCTTAAACACTTTTTACTTTACTTTGCATCCAGTTTGGTGAGCAGATGATTTATGGATCCAGGTTAGAAGATTATTTTACTGCAGGATCTTCTGGATGACAAAAGAATCATGTCATAGACCACACACCCTTGCAGGCATGGATGACCCTGGAACTGAGACAATGACGACCAGGTATTTCCCCTGGCACCTGGAATGGTAACCTGTAACTTAAGTGTTTGTGGGCAGGAACATAAGGAGTGATATAGTAAGGAACATAAGGAGTGATATAGTAAGGAGCAAAAGCATCATATAACAAAGCATGTCCCAAGATAACATTACATATCTGAGCCTGATATGCATTGTCAATACGTGTAGCACAGATTTCACCTGGTCATTGCAGTAGAATCAAGGCTTGCCCTATAATACATGGATTTGAAAAGAAATAACTGCTGGATCACTACAATACATTTCCTAGCTGTCTGAACAATTTGAATTTTTCCAGACCTGTGTTAAATTGCATCTTATTACACCAAGAATATTACACACCTGAGATTTGATGTAAAAGAGAACAAGGATATGAATTTACTTACTTTCAGTTCCTGTATGCCTTCCACCACTACTGACTGGGGATTTTTCACCTTAGCTCATAGTGTAATGTAAGAGCCCTATATTAAATTTACACCTTAAATTGGACAATAATAGACCTAGATAACTTTATACAATACCCCTTTTCAATCAGAAAAGAGATCTCAGGGAACCACTGAAATAACATTCAGATCTACAGTTCCTGGAACATTGGTGTGACCAATGAGCTGTGATATAGCAACAATAATTGTAGAAAATAGCATTAAATAACAGAAATAAATATTAAATCATATCTATTCCATGTGTGCTGTTTTTTTTCTGCATAGATGCTCAATTCTGGGTTTAACTTGAGATAAGCAGTGTACAGGGGGAAGCAGGGCAAAGCACAGGAGGTCAGAAGCACACAATACAGGGGGAACAGCAGGGCACCTTATGGGGCACACTAGAGGACATTACAGGAGGGGTGCAGCAGGGCACATTATGGGGCATGCCAGGGCACATTACAATGGGGGCACAGCAGGGCACATTATGGGGCACGCCAGGGTACATTACAAGGGAGGCACAGCAGGGCACATTATGGGGCACGCCAGGGCACATTACAATGGGGGCACAGCAGGGCACATTATGGGGCACGCCAGGGTACATTACAAGGGGGGCACAGCTGGGCACATTATGGGGCATGCCAGGGTACATTACAAGGGGGGCACAGCAGGGCACATTATGGGGCACGCCAGGGTACATTACAAGGGGGGCAGCAGCAGGGTACATTACAGGGCATAAAAGGACACATTACATGGGGGCAGCAGCAGGGCATGGTGTACAGAGTGGGGCACACAGCAGAACAATGGGCACATCATGGGACTCACAGCAGGACATAGGGCACATCATTGGACACACATTCAAATATGGGGCACATCACAGGGCTGACAGCAGGGCATGGGGCACATCATTGGGCTCATAGCAGGGCAAGGGGCACATCATCGGGCTCACATCAGGGCATGGGGCACATCATAGAGCACACAACAGAACATGGGGCACACAGAACATGGGGCTCACAGCAGGGCATAGGGCACACAACAGAACATGGGGCACATTTTGGGGCACGCAGCAGGGCACAGAGCACACAGATCATGGGGCACACAGCAGGGCACATTATGGGTCTCACAGCAGGGCATGGGGTACATAACGGGGCACACTGCAGGGTACACTGTAGCAGCAGTTTTCTTCAAATGCAGAGTAGTGTGGGAAGTGGCTGTAATAAGACCTCTCTCATAGCACAATCCATCCCACCTCTGTTCTCCATCCCTTCCAGGTGATGTCACATACAAGCACCTGGGGTGGATGGAGGGGAAGATCACTCTATGAGAGAGGTCTAATTACAGCCACTTCCCACACTATTCTACATGTGTTGGCTGAGACCCAATCTACCCGTCATCTGTATGTGATTGATGGGTAGATTGCTGCAGAACCCCTGTGTTTTTTCTGTCCATGTGAATGAGACCTGACAATTAATGGCACCTGTACATATCTAACAAGGGCAGAGTATTCGGGTGCAGGAAATGTATGTTTAGTTTCCTGCACCACAATTAGTGTGAATAAGCCCTGAGGGCTCCTTCACACGCCACATTGTAAAAACACATTGCTGTTGTGCATTAAATTAAAAGCAATGCATTTTTGCTGCATTAGCATTGTGTTTTTCCCCTGGACATGTGACTGGACAAAGCACTTCCAATAGGCATGTTGTGTATTTGCTGCAGTTTTCATTAATTTCAATGGAAAGATGTTTTTTTTACCACACCAGTACTTTTAAAATGCAACCACCAGTATGAAATGTTCCATAGGATTTACTGTAATTTATTTCAGGCACTTTACTTATTTAACCAAGAAAAGAGGCGTGCATGTCCCTTTATATCCAATGTAAATGAAATATAAATGTGCAAAAAAAATGAAATACATACAAGAAAATTATTATATAAAACCAATGCAAGCTTATAATTCCAATAATCAATAAATATTGCTAACATTTAATGAATGGTACAGCATAAGTGCACTTTTAGCAATATTGATTATTGGATTTATAAGCTTGCATTGGTTTTATATATGACTTAAATTTTTTATGTATTTCATTTTTTTGCACTTGATTTAAAGGTACACACACACCTCTTTTCTGCATTAAATTTGAGCTCCAGTCCAGTATTCAGACTTGATTAGGTGCTGCAACAAATTTGTGACTAAGCACACACTGATCAAAAAATTACAGGTACACTTTGAAAACACATCAGAGTTCAATGGGGAAAAGTATCATGCTGAATATCTATACTGATATGGACTGGGTAATGTGTTAGGAATGTAAGGATGCCCCATCGTTTGATGGAAATGAAAATGATCAATCTGCAGAGGACTGAATTCAAAGACACCCCAAAAATCAAAGTGAAAAAATGATCCAGCAGGCTAGTTTACTGAAATTTCATTGCAACAACTCAAAATAGTACTCGGTAGTTTGTATCGCCCTCATATGCTTGTATGCATGCCTGACAATGTCTGGGCATGCTCCTAATGAGACAACGGATGGTGTCCTGGGGTATTTCCTCCCAGATCTGGACCAGGGCATCACTGAGCTCCTGGACAGTCTGAAGTGCAGCCTGGCAGTGTTGGATGGACCGAAACATGATATCCCAGAGGTGTTCTATTGGATTTAGGTCAGACGAGTGTGGGGGCCATTCAATGGTATAAATTCCTTCATTCTCCAGGAACTCCCTGCATACTCTCGCCACGAGGCTGGACATTGTCGTGCACCAGGAGGAACCCAGGACCCCCTGCACCAACGTAGGGTCTGACAATGGGTCCAAGGATTTCATCCCAATACCTATTGGCAGTCAGGGTGCCATTGTCTAGTCTGTAGAGGTCTGTGTGTCCCTCCATGGATATGCCTCCCCAGATCATCACTGACCTACCACCAAAGTGGTCATGCTGAAGGATGTAACAGGCAGCATAACGTTCTCCACGGCTTCTCCAGACCCTTTCACGTCTGTAACATGTGCTCAGGGTGAACCTGCTCTCATCTGTGAAAAGCACAGGATACCAGTGGCGGACCTGCCAATTCTGGTTTTCAATGACAAATGCCAATCGAGCTCTATGGTGCCAGGCAGTGAGCACAGGACCCACTAGAGGATGTCGGGCCCTCAGGCCACCCTCATGAAGTCTGTTTTGGATTGCTTGGTCAGAGACATTCACACCAGTGGCCTGCTGGAGGTCAGTTTGTAGGGCTCTGGCAGTGCTCATCCTGTTCCTCCTTGCACAAAGGAGCAGATACCGGTCCTGCTTATGGGTTAAGGACCTTCTACGGCCCTGTCCAGCTCTCATAAAGTAACTGCCTGTCTCCTGGAATCTCCTCCATGCTCTTGAGACTGTGCTGGGAGACACAACAAACCTTCTGGCAATGGCATGTAATGATGTGCTGAAGGAGTTGGACTGCTTGTGCAACCTCTGTAGGGTCAAGGTATCGCCTCATACTGCCAGTAGTGACACTGACCCTAGCCAAATACAAAACTATTGAAAAACAGTCAGAAAAGATGATTAAGGAAAAAATGGCAGTGGTCTCCACCTGTAAAACCATTCCTGTTTTGGGGGTTGTCTCATTGTTGCCCGTCTAGTGCGCCTGTTGTTAATTTCATTAACACCAAAGCAGCTGAAACTGATTAGCAACCCCCTCTGCTACTTAAAGCTGCTGACTTTTAAATACAGACACTTCCCTGTCCCTCGGTGTCCTCACCGCGGCTGGTTTCTCCGGCCGTCTTCTCTCCCCGGCGCCAGCATCTTCAGTGTGGGCACATGGCTGTGACAGAGAAGAGCTGCGCTTTGTGAAGGGACCTGTCAGGTGTCCCAGAAGACTATGGGGAGAGAGGGGGGGACAACTTCCGCTTACCTAGGCGATCGCAGCAGAAGTGGATACCTGTCAAATTCGAGTACCCGCTCCCCACAGGTGTCAATCCTTAAAGGGGGCGGGGGACAAAGGCTTAAAGCAGAACTACTCCTTTTGGGTGGAGCTCCGCTTTAACTGACCACATCAACATCACAGGAGTTTGACTTCATGCTATACTCTGATTAAAAATAAGTGTTCCTTTTTTTTGAGGGGGGGATGTGTGTGTATATTATACATTCACATGCATTTTTCTTCCACTTTTTCTCCCTGCACAACGTACCAGCACCTGATCCGTGTAAAATGGCCCCAATACTTGGTAAACATTCTGTACAAACACTGTAAACCATGAACACCCCACAATTGAGCCGCTCAGCTGAAGGACGAATGGGGTCTGCTCAGCCTGACTCCAATCCCCATACACCGTATTACACAGCATCCCCCAGACACAGACAGCCAAGGTGCGCTCATCACACGTTCTCTGCTATCAGTGCAGACCCCGCCCGCCTCCTCCCCTCTCCCTGACGTCACTTCCGTCCCCGAAAGTCACTCCGGTGCAGTGCAGGGAGCGGGGACAGCTGTGCGGAGTGAGGAGGAATGTGTGAGAGGGGTGGCCCGGGGGGAGCTGACAGGCGGCTCTGAGCAGAGACATAGAGAGCCGGCCGTGCCGTGCCGGGGACACCTGAGGGAGGGGCACACGGGGCTGTGTAGTGTAGAATGGGACTCCTGGGGGAGGCTGGGACTTGGTAATGCTCGCTGACTGTGTCAGGATGGTCATTGCACTGGAGGTGACAGAGGGACATAAACAGAGCGGGGACACCGGTACAGTGTCACCATATTGTCAGAGACATGTGAGCCTTCCAGCCAGCCGGGACTGAGATGAGCGATGGACACCAGGATCAGGTGAGAGGAGCACCTACTGACCTACTTACCTAGCATGGATCATTGTTTACAGGGGGGACACCTGCCATATGGAGATCATGAAACGAATATTGTCCTCAGTGTGCCCCCACCCCAATCACTGACACCCATACAGGTCCCTGTCATTTAAAGGGCTCCTTCACTCCATCAGCCGTGTATTCAGCAGCCTCCAGTGTGCAGGGACATAATGGACACATGACAATGTTTACCTTTTTCAACGTCATTTTAGGACTCATTTACAACTCAGTCTTTGAAAAGCGATCCACAGTGGATCTCTTTTCAGGGAGCAGGTCAAGAGTGGCTCATAGGTTTGCAGAAGGTGATGCTGCTGCCTCCTTTTTTTTTTTTCCTTTTGACAGCCAAGCGGGTTTTTGAATGGGAATAGCACGCCGCAGCTGCAAGTCCAGCATTTGGTTTGTGGTTGTGCAATGACCCTGCTCACTTGAATGGGTGATGATTGGTGGTGGTACTGCCCACAGAATGTGACAGAAGGTATAGTTTTTGCTGTAGTATGTGTACAAACTCATCTGGCAGTAGAATCGCCACTCAACAGCCTATTTTTACCCCCCCCCCCCCGATTGCAAGTGTAATCAAGCCCTTAGGACTTGTTTACACTTGCAGTTATGGGGTGGTGAAACGCTGCATTCGAGCCACGTTTTTACCATTCTCAACCGCTCCTCTTGTTGCTGTTGAGGCAGCAGCTGGGAGTGTATACAATGCTTTGCAGCCACAGCAGGAATTGTACCCCCTGTCATGTGGGGGTACATGAAAGGGGTGCCACTTCTACTGCCCCACATCCACACAGTGGTCTGGTACTTAGAGGATTTAAACAGACGGAGAGGAGGCAATTCAACACATTCTCACTGTCTGTTTGTTGGTGTCTGAAGAGAGATCCAAATGCAGATCGCACTTTAGACAGCAAAACAAGTTTAAACAAGGCCTTAAAATGCCACAAAGTTACATTTTATCTATTTTTTTTTCACAGAGATGTAGTGCATTTCATCATGCTGCACCAAAAAAAGTACAGCATGGGCTGCTTTCTTCAACAGATAAATATAGATATTCCTTGTCTGTGCAAAGCGACTGTATTGGGCAAGAGTGGCCGAAGCATGCATGTAATGTGAACAGGCCCAAATTCTACAGCTTTCATTAAAAAAGAAGCTCGGGAATTAACAAAACAAATATACATACTCACCTAGGTCGGATCAATGCTGTATCTGTCCCCTGCCGCCTCTTAAGTCAGAGAGCTGAGCAATCAAAGACTAGTGATCCCCCACTTCTCAGCCTTCAGTGAGCAAAGAGCTGGTGGCAGTCAGTCACTGTCTCTCTGCTCTGCCCCTACAGCACTCATTGGAGCACCAGGCTGTGGAGGGGCTGGAGTGACTGGCTCAGGCTCCCAGCAGCGCGCTGAGAGGTTGAGTCAGCTGCCAGTCAGGCATCTGGGTGCATCAAACATTACAGTTGGGATCTCTCCAGAGCCTGAGTCGGAACAGTGATGTCAGCTGACAGTGGACTGTCAGTGGGAGGCTGAGACTTCATCCGGTCCAAGCTTCTGGGTGGATTCTGATGTTAAAGTTGGGATTTTTCCAGAGTATAAACAGACTCTGTACAGGCCACAGGAGTCCAGAACAAAGTGCACTCCTGTGACCCACATGAAAAACGCTTTGGTCCTACTTCTCCTTTCAATGATGCCTGGTGATCCTGCAATGCGGATCCTTATTCAGGCACTCCCTGTTAGAGCGTGACAACTGTCTCCCAGTTATGATCCTGTGTTGTCGCCTTGTCACATACCTGGAGATGAAAAGTGGAAACCCACCCTGAGGAACAATGTGCAGCAATTGATGGAATTGCATGCGTGTAGATCAGAGGTGGCTGAAGCAGACTAGCAGTGCTGATATGCAACAAATGATGACAGAATAGGAAAACAGTATTGGAGCTAATTAAAAAAAGTGTCAGTCTTTGCCACCTGGTGCTTTAGAAACGAAATGTCATTCAGTTGTTGTCCGTATATGCAGTGAATAAGTACAATGGAAGCATGAAGCTCCAGTACAAAATCTTTACTTTTTGTTTTACAGCACAATGTTAAAAATGTATTCATATAAAGAACAAATAATATCGTTCAGTTAGGATCTACATTAAATATGACCTCAAAGGGGAATCTGTTCTTCAGCACACTAATTAGAGCAAGCCATATGATCTGGTGTCCATTTTTGCTTTGAAGGTTGTTGACTTGTGATAATGGAGGAGGAGTTTGGTGGGCATCATGGGAGAAGATGACATTTTGGCCTTCCTCAATGAAAGATGGGGAGTTGGATGGATTCAAAGATGATGGAGAAATCACAAGTAAAGACAGAAAGTGGTTGGGTTTGACAGAGGCTCCAGCGGTTCCCGCCATGCAGACAGGCTACAAAATTGGGTGGTTGTGTATAGTGAACATTCCGCATCCTTAGAGCAGGGGCACATCATCTCTGGGTTGATGGTTTTATACCATTGTATGTATTGGTTGAGGTACCCCTGTCCACTTCAACCTTGCCAAACAGGGTGCCGTGATTGCATAGGTGACCATGTGGGGAATGGACAATCACAGTTATTCTAATACTGGCAAGGTGCAGGCAGAACCTGGATGATGCTGTCATATATTATGTTCCTAAGGTGTACCTGGATGGTGCTGTCATATATTATGTTCCTAAGGTGTACCTGGATGGTGCTGTCATATATTATGTTCCTAAGGTGTACCTGGATGGTGCTGTCATATATTATGTTCCTAAGGTGTACCTGGATGGTGCTGTCATATATTATGTTCCTAAGGTATACCTGGATGGTTCTGTCATATATTATGTTCCTAAGGTATACCTGGATGGTTCTGTCATATATTATGTTCCTAAGGTATACCTGGATGGTGCTGTCATATATTATGTTCCTAAGGTGTACCTGGATGGTGCTGTCATATATTATGTTCCTAAGGTATACCTGGATGGTTCTGTCATATATTATGTTCCTAAGGTATACCTGGATGGTGCTGTCATATATTATGTTCCTAAGGTGTACCTGGATGGTGCTGTCATATATTATGTTCCTAAGGTATACCTGGATGGTTCTGTCATATATTATGTTCCTAAGGTGTACCTGGATGGTGCTGTCATATGTTCCTAAGGTATACCTGGATGGTGCTGTCATATATTATGTTCCTAAGGTGTACCTGGATGGTGCTGTCATATATTATGTTCCTAAGGTATACCTGGATGGTTCTGTCATATATTATGTTCCTAAGGTGTACCTGGATGGTGCTGTCATATGTTCCTAAGGTATACCTGGATGGTGCTTTCATATATTATGTTCCTAAGGTATACCTGGATGGTGCTGTCATATATTATGTTCCTAAGGTGTACCTGGATGGTGCTGTCATATATTATGTTCCTAAGGTATACCTGGATGGTGCTGTCATATATTATGTTCCTAAGGTGTACCTGGATGGTGCTTTCATATATTATGTTCCTAAGGTGTACCTGGATGGTGCTGTCATATATTATGTCCCTAAGGTATACCTGGATGGTGCTGTCATATATTATGTTCCTAAGGTATACCTGGATGGTGCTGTCATATATTATGTTCCTAAGGTATACCTGGATGGTGCTTTCATATATTATGTTCCTAAGGTGTACCTGGATGGTGCTGTCATATATTATGTTCCTAAGGTGTACCTGGATGGTGCTGTCATATATTATGTTCCTAAGGTATACCTGGATGGTGCTGTCATATGTTCCTAGGGCTTTGGCCATCAAAGTTCAGAGTGTGGAGTAATTTTTATTTTGTCTGTGTGCAGCACAATATAGGAGAAGAAACTCCATCCAAACCTCTGGTTTTGAGCAAAGAAAGTGTAGGCCTGTTGATCTATATGTATGGTCTAAACTGAAGAAGTTGAAATCTTGAAGAGAAAGAACCATAATTCCTTTCTTCAATTACTGTGGCATTCTGCATATACTATTTTAGATCACTGTGAAAACTCAGATTTGTTGTAAAATAATGTTTCCTGCACTTGTTGTGATTATTTATTTTAATATTTTTAGTGGTCCATTCAAATCCAGTGTATAGGTAGCCATATTGAGCCAAGGACCAATAGGGTGATTCTCTCCGGAGGGGACCCAGACAGCAGTAAAGACCTGATGGGTTCTATCCTTTCTACTTTTTATCCAAAATGTACAAAAAAAGGTTCTTGATGCACTTTAAATATTATTCCAGCTATTGCCCAGCCTTTTCTGCTATTCTCACTGCAGGCCTATGTATTCCTTAAGGCTCCATGCACACTGGCTTACAAATTGCTGCTTCTAAAGGCGTTTTGTGTGTTACCTGTAGAAGCAGCTCAGTGTTATCCTATGCGTCCATGCACATTAGAACAATTTGAGGCATATTTTAAACTCAACGTTTAGAGGCAGGGAAAAAAAAACCTTCTGGTTTCCGTTTTTGATTGGAGCTTTCTGGCAGAAAAAATGCTAAACGCACCTAAATGTTGTTTAAAAACACTCTGTGGCTCCATGCTTACTGGGTTTAAAAAAATCCCCAGCTTTCTTGGCAGTAAAAATTCTGATATAGAGCATTTTTGTATACAGTTTAGGCGAGTTTAGAGGCGTTTAGCATTTTTCCTGCCAGAAAGCTCCAATCCAAAACGCAAACCAGAAAGGTTTTTATTTTCCTGCCTCTAAACGTTGAGCTTAAAGGATAAGTTCACCTTTGGGAACATGTTTCATGTTCCACCCAATTTTAGGGCGGAGCATGTTCCCATAGCCGTAGCCATACCCGCCAACTCCCCCCCCCGACACATAGTACAGGGAGGAGTCTTCCCGTACTATCCGTCAAATTTGAAAACAGCAGGATTCCACCTACACGGCCGCATCATTCATTCACAGACTTCAGTGAATGAATGAACTGTAAGTCCCGACAGCCTTAGCAGCTGTCTTCTTGTAGTTTTCAATGAACTACCATGGCGGTCCACATTCATTGAAGCTTCCTGTCAGAATATCTGCTTGCTCATACATCACGTATGACGAGCAGATATTTGATAGGTCTGCAGGAGACCTGCATGGCATCAGTGATCTACTGATCGCTGGTGCAATGTTTTCCAGGCTTCTGTAGACAAAAATAATACATGCACATTTTTTTACCTGCAAAAATTTATTATTTTTGTCTAAAAGGTGAACTTATTCTTTAAATTATGCCTCTAATCGTCCTAATGTGTATGGACATATTGGATAACACTGAGCTGCTTCTACTGGCAAAACACAAAACTCCTTTAGAAGCAGCAATTTTTAAGCCTGTGTACATGGAGCCAAAATCAGTGTTTTTTTTCTGCCAGGGGAACTGGCATTTTCTTTTTAAGCCTGTGTACATGGAGCCAAAATCAGTGTTTTTTTCCTGCCAGGGGAACTGGCATTTTCTTTTTAAGCCTGTGTACATGGAACCAAAATCAGTGTTTTTTTTTTTCTGCCAGGGAACCTGGCATTTTCTTTTTAAGCCTGTGTACATGGAGCCAAAATCAGTGTTTTTTTCCTGCCAGGGGAACTGGCATTTTCTTTTAAGTCCAGTGTACATGGAGCCAAAATCAGTGTTTTTTTTTCTGCCAGGGGAACTGGCATTTTCTTTTAAGTCCAGTGTACATGGAGCCAAAATCAGTGTTTTTTTTTCTGCCAGGGGAACTGGCATTTTCTTTTAAGTCCAGTGTACATGAAGCCTTATGATAAACTGCTGGCTTGTCTGGCTATTTGTTACTTTGTTCACACACTAATGAAGTCATTGTAACTTGATAACAAAGGATTGTGTTTGAGAATTAGTCTCAACTAAAACATTAAAGCGGAACTAAACCCATCAATTTAACTGTTTCAAAAACCGTTACATTCCATGCATGCCAGGGATGTAGCTGTTACATTCACTTGTGTTCTCAACCAAACTGTCAAGCGATCAAACGGCTAGTGTCCTAACATGTGCAGCACCATGGAATTTGCAGATTGAACAGAAACTAAGATGGCAGCTTCCTTGGCTGAAAAGGATAGGAGGGTTTAGTTCTGCTTTAAAGAGAAATCGTGTCAGTTTTATCTGATGTGTACATAGGAAATGAAATTGCTCTCTCCATCTCCTCCCTGTGCTCTTATATATCAAATAGAAACTTTCAGTGGAGGTAAAACATGCTCTATGACACCCTTTAGCATTCAGCTGGCCGCCACGCCAAAATTGTTGGTGCCTGCGGTGAGTCCGGTACCTGTCACAGACAAGTATATTGATCTGTTGGTGCCAAGCACTGAGGATTGTGTCTATAGTCTTTCCTTGGCGCACTCTGCTTCCACCTTGGCCACTATGTGGTCGGAACTGACAGTCGCATATGTAAGGAGTTGTGTAGTAGGAATGGGCAGATGGGGAACTGAGAGATGAGTTCCCCATCAGGTCCACCTGGCTGCTGATTGACAGCACACCGCAGTGGGCGAATCCATAACAGATATTGGGTCCAACAGTGTCTTTTGAAATTGCCCATTGATGTGCTTTGTCAATCAACAGCCAGGTGGACCCAATGGGTAGCTAGTCTGTCATTCCCCATTAGGTCTTCCCAACCAGTGACACAAGACACTTTCTAATTATGGGCATTGCCATATTTGGGTATTGACATCACAACTGTCTTTGCGCCCCCTCCCCCCCTTTTGTTTATGTTTAGCTTTGGGTAGGGGAATCTCCTACCCAACAGCTGAATGGGGCCAGGGATAGAACCCTATGCAGGAAGATGTCACATACATGTCAGCTTCCAAGGGCAGACCTATTCAGTTCTGTGTACTGACATACCTCTGTGCACCAGTTCAGAGCTGGTCTTACCTACCATCAGTTTGTTAATCTGAAAACTGGCTCTTGCTGCCATAGCTGAAATAAATAAATAAATAGCAACAAGTTCTTAAAGTGGCAATAGTTAGAACTTCCCAAGTTTGTCTACCGTGTGGGTAATGTTACCAAAACTGGTGCAAATTCTAGCCTGAATTAAGCACAGGTAATTCTGCAGGAAACCACCTCTAGAAAAGTGCCGGTAAGGCTTTATTGAATTCCTTGACTATTATTGCACCATACAAACCACGTTAATGTTTTGTCTAATAGCTGGTACAGTAGTGAACAGCTAACCATATCTTCTGTCTCTGTGTCTCTGACCATCTAGAGATTCTTATTTTCTGTTCCTTTGAAGCTGTGAATCTCTGTGATAGTGGGAAAGCCTGTCATTGGGTTGGGAAGAGTGGAAATGGCCTGATGTAGCTTAGAAAGCAGTGGCAGTACAGACAGTATTCTTGTGCTACTTGGCAATTGGCATCACAAATGAGCATATAGCTGTAGAACGTGGTGCCTAGGGGTTGTGACAGGGCATATACAAGGGTTGCTCTGGTTAGAAGCTGGACACATCTTGGTGTTGTGAGAGTTGAGGACAGGCTACATTTTTGCGGTAAAAGCAGAGCACGGTCTAGTGCTGCCCTAGGGTGCTGCAAAGCACATTCTATCAATGAACCAAGTGATGTTGCTTGAAGAGAAACTGCAGTCAAACATGCATAATCTACAACAATACAACAGTATGTAGTTCTAATGTTTTAAAGCTTAAAGAGGAATTGGTATTGTTTTATACCTACTTTATGCCTGTCAAACTGCTCGTTTCTCAAACCCCACGCTTCTTGTGCAAGCAGCCATGTTTACTGAGGGCAGTTGAGACACTGGCTGCTGGTTTCCTGCAATAGCCTGTGTTGCTGCACCTAGCTGACCCGTGAAATCTCGGGCATGCACAGTACAATGCCTCTTGGTCATGCATGCGCAGTAAGCAGAGCTCTTCTGATCTGATGTGTACAGGTTTCTATAGCAGCACAGCCCTTTGTTTACATGTCTATACTTACCTATTCTAAAGCCGATCTGGTCTGGTCACATGATCTCCCTAGCTCCGGCTTCAGTAAAAAGGACAGATTGCCAACAATGGCTGCATGAACTGAGCTGTGACATCACCCATAGACTTACTATAGGCATACATGGTCAGCTGTCTCTCCTGTACACTGAAGCTGCCACTGGGAGCCGATCATATGACCAAACAGGAGTGCCCTCAGAATAGGTAAGTATAGACATCCTTCCTTTAACCACTTCCCATCCGGCCTATGTTTCTAAACATCACCCGCATTCACTGCCTGTGCGCGCTCCCTGGGAGCATGCGGAACCGCGATCCAGTGCCCACTGTGTCCTCCGGACACAGCGGAATACCGATCACTGTATGGGACCTCTGTGTGAGGTCCTGATTCATGTGATCACTGATTGGCCAATCAGTGATCACATGAGCAGTAGTAAACAAAATGCCACTTCCTGACATCATTGCTTACTACTTGTGAAATCTGTGAATGATCACAGGGGTCACATGGTAAAAGGAAATTCACAACAGCCTTGTACCATGTGACAAGCTGTGACCAATCCCAGCTCTCACAGTATTTCTCAATGACTGCAAGAATGCAGCCAGAGAGAAACAGAAATTATTGCTTTTACTGCCTTTTATGGGTGTAAAAGCAATCGGTATAAAAAAAGAAAAAAAAATCTTCATCACCCCCCACAAGTAGTACAGTTTCACTATGGTGACACTGTACTGCTAGGGTGACAGTATGTAAACCCCCCCCCCCTCCCCATAAATAATAATATAAAAAAAAAATAAAAATGTAAAAAAAAATTGGAAATATTATAATTTTTGGTTATAGACTAATTTGGGTTATTTTATTTTTTTTTTGCTAAGATAGCTGAATACATTTTGGCCAATATTTATGAAGAAAGATTATTTATTTGCAAAATTTTCTAAGAAAAGCACTTTTTTTTTCAAAATTTGTGGACTTTTTCATTTATATAGCAAAAAAAATAAAAATCCCAGTGGTGAATAAATACCACCAAAATAAAGTTTTATCTGTCTCAAAAAAATGCTAAAAAATTCATATGGGTACAGTGTTGCATGACCGCGCAATTGTCATTCAAAGTGTGATAGCACTGAAAGCTGAAAATGGGCCTGGACAGGAAGGGGGTGAAAGTGTCCGGACTTGAAGTGGTTAAAGGATAGTTTGAATAGATTTATAATGGGGGTTAGGGGCAGGTGTAAATCTAGTTAGGATTTGACTGAGCTTCTACTTTAACCTTTTTGATACAAATGATTGGAGCAGCACAGTGAAAATTGTGTAATCCCCACAATACTCTGAAATCCTTGCAAACCTTGGTGCCAGAGTTCAAAGTGCTGTGTCCTTCTGTCCCTCAGGTTCTGTCGTCAAACCTTCATGCCAAAAACAATTGATCCTAATGTAGTATGATGTGATGGTATATGCCAGAATGTTGTTTTTTTTCCAGCTTTTATTTATTTCTATTTTTATGTTCTAGAAAGGCTTGTTTCATTACTTAGGCCTTAAAGTAGAACTCAAGGCAAATGTCTTAATACATGACTTCTAAACATAGGTTAGGAAAGGATTTGTTCTTTTGGCCAATCATTTTTGTTATACACAACTATGGTAGTCAGTGAGATCATTGGCCTACTTCCTGTGTTAGCATTGTGTGTTCATACGTTCTCTTCCTGTTTACTGTCCAATAAAGATGTTGGAGGAGGAGCGGTAACATAGGCAGCTGATTTGCTGAAGGCCTATCGAGATCTGTGTGGTCTATTGCAGTGGACGCGGTGTAATGCGTGCATGTTCTGCCATGTTTCAATCACATTTGTTGGAATTGCCTGCCAATGCATCCGAATGCAGCACAGCATAACTTATCGAAGTGCCTTACTTTGGGTTTTGGTGTGCTGTGCTTGTGCGTTGAAGGTGTGTTGCCACTAAAGCTCTGGTTACATTTGTGGTGAATGAACACGCTTCAGTGGATACATTCAGGTCCTGCATCAAGAGGATAATGCATGTGTCGGTAGTATGTAGCCTTGTTGTGTTGGGCTTCCATTAAAAATTAACGGCAATGTTAGCCCTGGTTCACTCCGGTGCGACTTGTCATGCGATTTGACAGTTCCAAATTGCTTGACAAGTCATACCCTATTGTCAGCAATGGAACTGTTCAAATCGGTACAACTCCTTCATTATTTTCGGCGATTTCAGGTGTGACTTGCATAGACATCTATGTATGAAGTCGCACAGATTTCAGGTAAGTCGCACCTGAAGTTGCACTGACCTGTGGCTTGGAAATTGCACTACTTCAAGTGAAGTAGAGCAATTTCAAAGTTGCATTCAGTGTGAACCAGGGCTAGAGCATGCTTGGTGTGTTCTGGTAACGTGATGTGACAAGCAGCAGTGGATAGATTTGGCAGTAAATGACAAGATTGGCTGTACAGAATTACATAATCCTTTGGTAGGTATACAATTCTCATATATGCATTTCAGCTGTGTAGCTGTTCGTCGGTAGAGTTGCTGTATTTTGCTCAATCCTAATGGTTTCAGTATACCAGAATCCCATATTACAATACAAACTGGAAACAATAAAACATTCAGTGCTCTTCATTTTTATTTATAGCATTTGTGCAGCTATTTGCCAGCAGCCTTTGTTGCATTTAACAGGTAGAAATATTGTACGGAGACTTGCATAGCTTGGAATTTTTATTATTACTTACAGCATCAGTTGGCAAGAGTATAGAGGGAACATTGGTAAAGATATTTTAAGAAATCAGTTGGGGAATAATGGAGAATTTTTTATACTTATGGCCTTGGCATACTTTTGTGGTTGTGATAGTCTAAAGTCAAAAGCAAGGTTAAAGACTGAGTTCACAAACTAGAAAAAGTATGAGAGATTACAAAGCCTAGAATATATATCTAGCATAGCGGATGTGCCAGAGAGCAGACTACCATTAACAAAAAGCAAATAGGATTTGTCAGTTTTATGCACTGTTTTTTTCTGAAGTTTGTGGAAGTGTTTTTATTGCTCTTTCTGTGCCAAGTATAGGGATTTTCCTTCAGATTCTGCCATGTCACATGGACAAACAAAAGTGAAAAACAAGGTACTGGATACATTCTTCAATTTGTAATTGGTGAATTAAATTATCAGTGGGCACACTAGCTCTATTTCAGTAGCACTCCACAAAACTGGAACAACACTTAAAAATGATGGGAGGACACAGAATCCGCTTATATGGAAAATTAGAGAGAGGGGGCACCAGCCTAGTACATTATCTTTGAACACCATTTATTAAAAGGAAAATAGGTTATCATACTCAAAAAACAATAAACAGGAATGCTTATCACAAGTATCTACATAGGAAACTGTCAAAACAGCTATACATGATTGCTGTGCGCTGAGAGGTTGCCGCACGGGTCTGCAAATGCGTATGTGTATCGGGGGGGGGGGTGGTCCTACTTTTTATCAGAGCTCTATGGTCCCACTGTATGTAGGAACGTAGTTGCTTGCTCTTGCTTGCTTCCAAGATGGACATGGGATATGTAGTGTGCATAAAACATGCACATGACCGCAGTCAGGGGGAAAAGGTGCGGTTTGGGATCTGACAGAGGACGTTACAAGAAAAATAGATTCCTAGGTCATTAATTTGTGGATGTGTATAGATCATTTTTGGAGAATAAGAATATCGTATATTGCCACTTTAAATGGACTCAGATACAACAGCGCTGTGGTTTTCTGTTAAATTTCAAAAGAGCAGGTTATGCCAGAGTTAGTAAGTATTTCACTACTGAAACTGTTCCAAGCAGAAAACCACAGATCTATCTGATATCTGCTGATCAGTTGTTTGGTACTCTCATTAGACTGTATATTTATAGAAGGGACAGGAAGCGAGGGGAAATATCCTCGTTGATCATCATAGAGACACCAATAAAAATCTGAAAGTGGTACAAACCCTCCCTCACTTCGCAAACAATTTGATTTGCCTGGAGTTCCACTTTAGTATATGGATATCTTGATGGTAGCAGTTGAAAAAGTAGTTTCTTTTGGAAAAGTGTTGCTTCATCTCCTTATTTTCCACTTGTTCTTCACATCTCTTGTTTTGCTGCATGCTCATTACTTTTTGAAATGTATGTCAATTATTCTCTTATTTGGTTTACAACTCTTTTATTACATATTGGATTTTGACCAAGAGATACTTTTACAAGTGAAGCGTAGAAGTATAAAAAAACTCCAGAACAAATGAACAAAATCATTTATACTTACATAGATGGTTGCAGCATCGTACCGATGCTGCAGCTATCCCCTGCTGGCTCTACACTGGGAAATGAGCAATCAAAAGTCACTGATTGCTCAGTTCCTGGGTTTGCTGTGAACACAGAGAGGTGACTTTCAGTCACCATTCTGTGTTTTTCCCAACCAGCATTAACCGGGCTGTGGAGGAGACTGGAGTGGCTGGCCAGGCATCTGGGAGTATCCCGACATTATTGTTTGGATCCCTGCAGAGCCTTAACTGGCTCTTTGACATCAGCTGACAGTGGACTTTAGCCCGCTGTGGGCTGAATCTGGATCACAGGGGTGTAGAACTAAGTGAAGTGTAGTGATCATCTATGAATCTAATTAAAGCTTAACTCCAGGCTTAGACCAATGCAGGTATGCATATTTCATACCTGAGGGGCCACTGTGGAAGCTGCAAATCACTGTAGTAGTTGGATCTTTTCTGTGTCCTGTGACAAGCAGCTTCCCCTCTGCAATCTCCTGGGTCCAGTGCCGAGCGGCTTCCCTTCTCTACACTAATTACATGGGGTCACTTGCCCGGCACTTTTACCATTCATAGAACATTGTTTTATTTTTTCAGTGAATACAAGGCATTCTCTAATTGGTTGAGGTGGCAATTGTGATGTGATCACCTCCCTTTTCCATCTTGTCCAATCAGAGAGTGCTTTGTACTCATTGAAAACACTACTAGAAGTTCTCAAATCACAGAGGTGCCAAATGAGTGACTTGCTGTGGTTAGGGTTGCCACCTCATTCCTTTAAAACTGAGCACATATTATTTACACAGGTTCTGTGGCTGATTAGGGTAGCAAACTCACTTAGTGCCTTATCTGCGTTAAATTAGCCCCAAAACCTGTGTAATTAATGTGTTCTGTTTTTAAGGGATGAGGTGGCAACCCTACCTGTGGTCAGTGTGCAGAAGGGAAACTGTTTGCACAGGACTTGGAAGACCATGGCTATCGCTGTAGTAGTTCTGCTACAGCAGTGATTGTCAGCATCCCCAATGGCCCCTTGGGTATGAAAAATGCATAATACATTAATCCAGGCTGGGCCAGTGTAAAGATGCAATACAGTTTGTGCCTGGAGCTCAGATTAAAGACACTTGAATTGCTTCTCCTTGGGGGTCTCTGTGATAAGGCAATCGATAAACATGGCTTTCCTCCCAACTTTAGTTACCATCACGAACCTAAAACAACTAACGGGTTCAGTTACTTTCCTTTTAGTGTTATCCCTGATGCAATTTCCTGCCAATTCCAGCTGCCATAATTGTGATGTGAGAGCAGTTCAAAAATGTACATGGTGTCCCTGAACCACAACATTATTATTATTATTATTATACAGTATATAGCGGCAAAGGGTTTGCTCAGCGCTGTACAATAGCAACGGGGACAGAACATGAGACAAGACAGAAGCAATACAATACATGAGGGGTTCGAGGGCCCTGCTCTTTCTAGCTTACAATCTAGGAGGGAGGGGAAAGAGGTAGAGGAGGAAATGGCTGTGGGGAATGAAGTGGTGGGAGGAGTGGAGGAGGTTAGGTGAGGGTGGGGTAGGCTTCCCTGAAGAGGTGGGTCTTCAGGGTGCGCCTGAAGGTGATGAGGGTAGGTGACAGTCTGATGGATTGGGGTAGGGAATTCCAGATGATGGGGGAAGTCCTGGAGAAATCCTGCAATCGGGCGTGGGAGGAGGAGATCAGGGAGCTAGAGAGTAGGAGGTCCTGTGAGGAGCGAAGGGCACGGGTAGGATAGTATTTGGGTATCAGGTCGGTTATGTCGTTTGGGGCGGCGTTGTGAATGGCTTTGTAAGTGAGGGTTAGCAGTTTGAATTTGATGCGCTGGGCAATCGGGAGCCAGTGAAGGGATTGGCAGAGGGGGGTGGCGGATGTGGAGCGGTTGGTGAGGTGGATGAGTCTTGCCGCTGTTGACTTTTGAGTCTTTGTATGAATGCCCATGTATAAAGTCAGTGCTCAATAAACTTAGATTGTCCAATGTACATAGAACTCGTTCCAAACCCATGTTCAGTTACAGAAATAGGAAATATATGCATTGCCTTGCACCAATATATTAAAGCTGAATTCCAACAGTGCCTGCTACAAGGATTTCCAACTTCCACAGGGATCCCACAGATACTTGCATTGATATATGTAACTATGCAAAAGTATCCATACTTAAAGTTCACCTTTAAGAATTTTTGATTTTAATCTAGTTTTAATCCGTACATGCTTTTGTGTTTTGGATGACGAACTTCGTCTTGGTTCTTGATATATTGTGAATATTCTCACATTTTATGAACTGTTATGCTGTATAAAGCTAATTTAAAATCTAAATCAAGACAAGATGTATATATTGGATCCCATAAATGATGTCCAGATCCTGTACATTTATGTCTAGGCAGTAAAGATATTATCAAAACATCTTCTTTATGAAAATCTATGTCAAGTGCATTTTATAAACACATTCCTTAGAAAAGGTAAAATTACATTTCTAATGAAGGTTGTTTTGTCTTGCATGAAGTATAAAATGTATAACACACTGAGCTTTGTGGTGTATATACTAGACATATGGATAGTATATTTAGTGGGAAGAGTTATATCGGTGCTGTGTGAATTGCAACATGTTCTACGGTACCTACATTTGCTAAATAGGTAGTACTTTAAAAGTAATATGTCAGGATTGTGAAATGCACTTGTTCCATGTTGATTGCTAACCAATAATTATAAAGTACAAGTTCACCTTAATATGATGGTAATATCCTGTATGCATTCTCCCACCTAGCTAGTATGCCCCCATACAGACATTAGATGCAGCATGGACCTGCATCCCACTGCAGGAAGATCATAGGTGCAGTGCCAGGCTCCTGCAGATTCTGTCAGCTGTCTGCTCATGCCTACAGTATAGGCCAAAGGTACTTGTAGTTTATGCATTCACAGAACGATGTGGCCGGGCAGGTGCAGGGAGAGGATGCCTCACCCACTGTCACTGGGAGGATCAGGGGGAGAGGAGGCAGGAACTGGAACATATTAAATGTTTCCCAAATATGAGTGTAACATGTTCAAAAAGTGAACTTATCCTTTAAGGAAGGATAATGTGATTTAGGATGATATCTCTGCAGCATGCATCTTTAAACGTGTTAGCTGTGGTAGCTCCTGTATTTCTAGCGTGGCAGGTCCTCTTTTACATATCTACTCACTACATATCACATTAGGCATTATTCTCTCTATCTGTGGCTAGCATTAAAGGGTAACTCCACTTTTGGGGGAAAAAAAATCAATAAAAAAAAATAATATAGCATATTCAAGTGTGACACAAGTCATATTGTAATTGAATATGATTAAAAATTACCTTTCCTTTTCAATCTGCAGCGATGTAATATTCTATAAAATGCAATGCAATATGGCAACCTGGAATGTTCTATACACAGATGGTGTACAGAATGCCCCCCCAGAAATGTAATTTCCTGCTTGAGTGATTGGCTCACTGATTTTCCAAGAAGGCTGCATTAAAATACATGTTAGATTTTAGGCATCCCTTGTAACAAAATGTCAGTTTTGGTGAGATACTCTCAATAGGAAATCTTTTCTAAAGGGATACAGACCCTGCAGTTTTCCTTATTAGAGCCCTGCAGTGCAGCATCTGATTGATAATTATAAAACCACTCCCATTAGATTCACTTTGCACATGAATACATCTTTTTCTTTAGAATAACAAAAGGTAGGAATTTGCAACAAAGTGTAAAATCCTTGCAATGTACGTTGATCTACAAATGAATTATTGGGCACCACCACCCAATGCTCAACAACTTCAGCCCTGCGCCATAGATGTCTGTATATAATTATAAATGATCTTCTCATTGATTGCTGCCACTTTAAAAAAATAAAATTCACAAACCTTAGTGTACCTCCTCAATATGCCAAAGTACAGTGGCTCTATCATAAATTGTATATTTGTAACCTAAATTTAACTATAACAAAGCACTCATAGAAGTATTATATAATACAAAACATAACATCAAAACCATCCAGTGTCCATTTGTGAAAAGAATATGAATAAATAAATAAAAAATTCAGTTTTCACACTATTTGTGCTCCTTGTTGCCTATAAATATTCCGCACCACACCATGTGCTCAGTGTCACCAACACCCCATAGGACACTCACTGAGTTTTATTGCCTCTCATTCTTATGATAGGCACAACAAGCTTTCTCTTTGAATACTCCACCAAAAGGGCTCTCCAAATCAGCTTATTCAAAACTGATACATTTCTAAGCATAAAATCTTTAATGCCTTAAACATGACCACAAAGCCACTACAGTTTCCAGATACAGTAAGTCAGGCCAACAATATTGGCATCTCACCTGACAGAACCTCTTTCACTTCCAGTACATCACTTCCAGTTGCCGTACAGCCATATCACGACACGTTTTGTCATGGTGACTTTGTTCAGGGATCCCCGGACAAAGTTTTAATGCTAAGACATGGCTGTATGGCAACCAGAAGTGAATCAACACATGGAACCAGAAACAATGTTCCGGAATTGGTGGATAAGGGGTTGGCCCTGGGCACATTAAAGGTACGGATTGCAGCCCTAAGCGTTTTTTCTCCAGAAATCACTTCAAGAAGATCTGCTTATCTCCAGATTCTGCAAGGATGTATCCAGAAAAAGACCAGTTAGAGAGAGAATTCCTAGCTGGGACGTATTCATGGTCCTAAAGGATATCTTATAGAGTTCCTGCGTGCCTTTAGCAGAAGCCTTTATCTGTTCTCTGACATTAAAGGTAGCTTTATGCTTTCTATTACATCCACAGGATCAGTGAGTTACATGCTTTGTTAGTTAAAGAGCCCTTCTTAAAAGAGAAGTATAGCCAAAGATTTTTTGGCTTTACTTCTCTTATGGATCATAGGAGTGCAGTTCGTTCTGCACTCCTGTGACCCCTTTTCAGATGGTAGTGGGCTGACGACGCAGAGCCAGTCCAGGCTCTGAAAAGATCCTGATCCCAACCTACTGAGAGACTGAGCTAGCCGCTCCCGCCCCTCCACAGCCCAGAGCTCCAGTGAGCACTGGAGGGCCAGAGCAGAGAGCCGGTGACTGACAGTCAACGGTCTCTGCTCAGAGTGGAGGGGAGAACTGAGCAATAAGTGATGTGATGTTTGATCGCCCAGTTCTCAGTGCAGAGTCGGTGGGGGACAGATGCAGCTTTTGGCCATAGTTCTCTTTTAATGATTCTAGGTGACTGTGTAATCCTGAAACCGGTTTTGGGATTCCTACCTAAGGTTCCTATGTTTTTTCATCAATCACAGGACATTTTATTACATTCCTTTTGTGCCTGAACTGCTAACAATCAGGAGGAGAGTCTAAGTCTTCTGGGTGTTAGAAGATGTTTCTTAGCCTATCTTAGTGCTACAAATAACTTCCGAATCTTGGATGCCTTTTTAATTTTTTGAGTGAGTTAACAAAAAGGAAGCCGCTTTAGCCCGATAGATAAAGTTATCCAGTTTTGAAACTTACAGGGTAATAAATAAAGAACCTCTGTTTTTTCTTAATGCACAAGAGCCCTAGCCACATCTTGGGCAGAGAAAGCTGGTGCTACCCCAGAACAAATCTGTAAGGTGGCTACATGGTCAAGCTTTTCCAATTTTATTTGTCATTACCGCCTCGATCTTCTGTTTAGTCAGGACCAAGCCTTTTGTAAGGAAGGTTCTCCAAGCAGTGCCCTCCCAGGTGATAAGTACTCACTTTTCTTCTCAAGGGCTGTTCTGGAAGACGAGTGGGGCAAATTAGGTGTTAGACTTACTGGTAAAACTATTTCTAGTAGTCTTCCAGGACAGCATGTGGTGGACGTGGTATACTTGGATTATGCAAAAGCGTTTGACACAGTTCCCCACACATGGCTAATGTGTAAGGTAAAGTCTACGGTCTTGGAAAAATCCATATGTAAATGGATAGAAAACTGGCTAAAAGATTGTATTCAAAGAGTAGTGGTTAATGATTCACACTCTGAATGGTCTAGGGTTGTCAGTGGTGTACCCCAAGGTTCAGTGTTGGGACCCTTACTTTTTAATATATTTATAAATGATATAGGGTCTGGGATTAAAAATCCCATTTCAGTCTTTGCAGATGACACCAAGCTGTGCAGTGGAATAACGTCCTTACAGGATGTCTTCAATTTACAATCTGACCTCAATGCACTGTTTAATTGGGCAACTATGTAGCAAATGAGGTTTAATGTTGATAAATGTATGGTTATGCTAAGAATATGCATGCATCATACATAATAGGGGGAGTACAACTGGGGGAATTAATGGTGGAGAAGGATCTGGGGATTCTGGTAGATCACAAGCTTAATAATGGTATGCAATGCCAAGCTGCCATTTCTAAAGCGAGCAAAATCCTCTCTTGTAGTAAAAGAGGTATAGACTCCAGAGAGAGAGATATGTTACCCCTGTACAAATCATTAGTAAGACCTCATCTGGAATATGCAGTTCAGTTTTGGGCACCAATTCACAAAAAGAACATTGGGGAACTGGAGAAAGTACAGAGAAGGGCAACCAAACTGATAAGAGGCATGGAGGAGCTCAGCTATGAGGAAAGATTAGAGGAACTGAATTTATTCTCTCTTGAGAAGAGTAGATTAAGGGGGGATATGATCAACATGTATAAATACATCAGTGGTTCATATAGTGAACTCGGTGTAGAGCTATTCACCCTGAGGTCATCACAGAGGACAAGGGGGCACTCTTTACGTCTGGAGGAAAAGAAGTTTAATCTCCAAACATGGAAAGGTTTTTTCACAGTGAGAGCTGTGAAAATGTGGAATAGATTCCCTCAAGAGTTGGTTCTGGCCAGCTCAGTGGATTGCTTTAAAAAAGGCCTGGATTCTTTCTTAGATACACAGAATATAACTGGATACTAACATTTATAGGTAATATTGATACAGGGAATATCCGATTGCCTCTCGGGGGATCTGGAAGGAATTTCTGCCCCTGCAGGAGCAAATTGGATCAGGCTTTGCTGGGTTTTTTTGCCTTTCTTCGGATCAACTGTGGGTATAGGATTATAACTTTTTTTTTTTTAATGGTTGAACTGGATGAACTTTTGTCTTTTTTCAGCCAGACTAACTATGCAACATGAGCACTTCTATTTTTCAGATCCTCCATTGGTTCTCATTGAACTATGTGCTTGGAGGACTGCCTTTTATTCTGACTGGGCACTGTGTTTCCTGTTCCAATGGGAGATGCTCCATCTCTCAAGGGTTGTCCTGGAAGACTACTAGAAATAGTTACTGGTAGGACTAACTCTGGATTTCTCCTAGTCCCTGTTGAAGAGACTTTCTGTAATTACCTGTTCTGACAGGAAGTGAGGGGAGATCTCCCCAATAGCAACACAAATGGTAAAAAACAAATCACACCGGAAGCATGTTGTGTCATACAAGAGAATTTGCAGTCTGTTGAAGAATCACCCACAAGTGGACCTTACCCAAGACCATACTGAACATGTTAGTGTCAGAAGTAAGTGGGGATCATGAAGAGTCTCCCTAAAAGTGGTCTTGACCCAAGACCATACAGAACATGTGCCACTATCAGAAAAGTGAGTGAGGATCATGAAAAGTTTCCCCACAAGTGGCCCTGACCCAAGACCATACAGCACATGTGCTGCTGTCAGACATGGCAAGTCTCAATCAATGTAAGGACAGGCAGAGCTCTCTCTAGACATCGATCTACACATGGTTTGCACAAGAGATTAGCTTATATGTTTTTATAACAAGTTGCCTTTAAATATGCACCTTTGTTGTAAGTGGATTGCCAAACTTTCAGCAATATAATGTTTTGTAGTTTATCTTAATGCCTGTGAAGCTTGTTCATTATTGTAAATCATGTTCAGAAAAAAACAGAGGGGGTTTATTAGTCTTCAGGTTGTAAAAATATGCTTTAGCCATATCTAATTATAACCACAGCATGAAGTGGGGATGATATAAATAGACTGTTGAGTCAGCAGGACCACTTAATAGATTTCATTTAAGAACATTGACACTGCCACAGAATATTTTAGTTATACATTTTGAAATAGCAAAATATTTTAACTAGACTGATATTTTATACATGACAAAGGAAATTATTATAGTTTGGCAATAAAGTACTGACCACATTTAAAGGGAAACTGTGACCTTTTAGATATGTGTTTGCCATATTGTATAGCTTAATGTAAATATCCTTGTTTGTATGTGTTCATGTTTTAAAAACAGAAATTTCTGTGTGGAGTATGTAATTGTACATTCTGCCACATTTGTCCCTTGTTTTGTGAAATGTTTTCTTGGTTGTATTTTAGGGCTCATTCACATGGGCACTCAGTTTTTTGTTGTCTTTCTTGTCCTAGCACTGAGCTCTGAGCTGGCAGCCCATTTTAGCGAATGGACACACATCAGCAGTATGGACTTACCCGCACAGCCATGTTTTACAGGCATACTGGGGCTTTGGTGGCCTGTCACTGTCAAACTGATGTGACTGTAAAATACAGTATATATGGAAAAGCGCTTCGTAAATTGATGAAGCTATATAAGTACCTGAACTAATTATAATACTAATAACTCAGCTGTGCTAGTGAGTCCATACAGCTGAAATGTGTCCATTCACTAGTGTGGGCTGTCTGCATACAGCTCAGAGCTAGGACAAAAATGTAAACCATCTTCATTCTGTGCATGGCTGAGCGTATATAGGGCAGTGAATAAGTTCTTACTGTTCCTCTTGCTCAGTGCAGGTCAGCTAGTCATGTCTGCCTGATAATATGTATACAATAATGAGAAATGGCACACTATATAGAAAAGTAAACTTGCATCCTAACTCAAATGTGCGCACTCTTTTTTAACGGATAAGTAAACTTTCAAACATTTTCAGAAAGTTCTGCCGCAAGGTTTACCTATGGATGGCCCAGGCTCTTCTTCTATTGCCCTAGTATGCACAGTATAACTCCATATTCCATAACTCCATACATTTTAAAAGGGCAAGGAGGTGGTTGTTCACTTTCAGACGTGCTCTAAGTAGTATCTCCAAGGCTACAGAACAACCATATGTTTGAGTTTACAATTTCCAGAGTTAAAATATGGTTATGGATATGGAATTGTGCACAATGTTGAAAGGAACCTCTCATGAGACGAATATGGGACTGGCATTGTCAATTTTCTGAAAGTGCCAGCTAGGTTGTCCTCTGTGCCCATAATAAGTCAGAACTTATCTCTGCTGTGGCGCAGAAAGCATTAAAGAGAAACTTCACCTGGGATATCTCCACCCACCCCACTTCTTTTCTACACCGCCATGTTTAGTTATCCAATGTGTGTGCAGATGTCAGTGGGTCTTTGGGAACTGGCAGAGGACTTGTTTTGCTTGCGTCTTTTAAGGTTCTTTGCTGTATAAGCCATGGAAGCAATTAAAACTCTGTAGTGTATTAATGCTTTCACTAGACAGAAAAAGCTGCACATACAATTGAAGGAAAAACAATTAATAGCATGCAAAGTATATAAGTAAAATATGCCTACAACATGCACAAGCTGACTACCTAACAAATACAGTTGTGTCCAAAATTATTCAACCCCCAATGCTGTAAAGGGGTTTAGGGACTATAGTGTACATTTGGAATTGTATTCAGAATCAAATCCTACAAGGACGTTGTAACTACCCAAATGCAACTAAAATGACATCAATTGTTTATGTAATACAGTAGTAAATGGTTCTTATGTGGTTTCTTCATTGCCACAATTATTCAACCCCTTAAAGACTACCACTCTGAAGAACAGAGGTTCATACAGGTGCTTTCCATCAGGTATTGAAAACACCTGTGGATGTCACCGAGCAGCAATCAAGCATAATAAGCACCAATTAGGCAGCTTTAAAATGACTGTGATACTCAGCTCCTTCTAGACATTTACTGGTGTGGTTACAAACATGGTGAAGGCAAGAGAATGGTCCAGGAAGACAAGAGAAGAGGTGATTTCTCTTCACAGGAAGGGCAATGGCTATAAGAAGATTGCAAAGATGTTAAACATACCAAGAGACACCTTAGGAAGCATCATTCGCAAATTCAAGGCAAAGGGCACTGTTGAAACGCTACCTGGTCGTGGCAGAAAGAAGATGCTGACTTCGACTGCTGTGCGCTACCTGAAGCGTAGAGTGGAGAGAAGTCCCCGTGTGACTGCTGAGGAACTGAGAAAAGATTTGTCAGATGTGGGTACAGAAGTTTCAGCCCAGACAATAAGACGCACACTGCGTAATGAAGGCCTCCGTGCCAGAACTCCCAGGCGTACCCCCTTGCTGTCTCCAAAGAATAAGAAGAGTCGACTGCAGTATGCCAAAAGCCATGTGGACAAACCACAAAAGTTGTGGGATAGTGTTCTGTGGACTGATGAAACAAAATTAGAACTGTTTGGGCCCATGGATCAACGCTATGTTTGGAGGAGGAAGAACAAGGCCTATGATGAAAAGAACACCTTGCCTACTGTGAAGCATGGTGGAGGGTCAATCATGCTTTGGGGCTGTTTTGCTTCTGCAGGTACAGGGAAGCTTCAGCGTGTGCAAGGTACCATGAATTCTCTTCAGTACCAGGAGATATTGGATGGAAACGTGATGCAGTCCGTCACACACCTGAGGCTTGGGAGACGTTGGACCTTTCAACAGGACAATGATCCCAAGCATACCTCCAAGTCCACTAGAGCATGGTTGCAGAGGAAAGGCTGGAACATTTTGGAGTGGCCATCGCAGTCACCAGACTTAAATCCGATTGAGAACCTCTGGTGGGACTTAAAGAAAGCAGTTGCAGTGCGCAAGCCTAAGAATGTGACTGAACTGGAGGCCTTTGCCCATGAAGAATGGGCGAAGATACCCGTAGATCGCTGCAAGACACTTGTGTCAAGCTATGCTTCACGTTTAAAAGCTGTTATAACTGTAAAAGGATGCTGTACTAAGTACTAAGATTGAATGTCACTTGGGGGTTGAATAAAACTGATAATGCTGTGAGCACAGAAAAGACATTTGTGGTTATTTCATTATAACTGTTATGTTATATTTGTCTGACCTACAAGTGCCTCTTTAATGTAAATGTAAGCAAGATGACTGAATGATCAAAAGCAATGTCAAACTGGCCAAAACACTCAATTTCAGTGGGGGTTGAATAATTTTGGACACAACTGTACGCATGTACAATTATGTGATGAACATAAACTAAACTGTTACCTAATTTGGATCTTTTTTTATCATGGAGTCCTTTGCTACATCATACCCTGTAGCGATCTTCCTATGCTGGTAGGACTGATAGGCACCTGTTTCTCCTGGAAGATCTGAAGGGCCTCCTTTAGGCCGTTTACGCCACAAAGGAGATTCAAGAACCTTCAAAAGATGCCTCTGCACAGGACAAAATGTACAGGGGCCTTGTTAAAGCCAAGTCTAGGGTACTCCCCTTCCATCAGTCCCTAAAAGATCTTATCTTTCAGGAGTGGAAGGAACCAGAAGGGAGAATGGTCAGACCTAAACCATGGAAAAAAAGGTTTCCCTTTAAGGACAAGGAGAAGTTTTTCAAGATTCTTAAGTTGGGGCGCTCCTCTGTCACTAGTAACCAAGAGGTCAGACTTCTCCTTTGAGGATGCGGGGAGTATTAAAAATGTAATGCACCATAGGGCAGAGACCCTCCTGAGAAAGGCTTGGGACACTAATGCATCCACTATGACCCAGCCTTGGCACTGACTTGCGTTGCCAGAAACACAGATTTCTGGGTAGAGAGACTTACCAAACATCTGATGCAGCCAGCCCAAGGATCTTTACAAAGGTCCTAGCCGAGGCCATGGCCTTCATCTGCAGGAAATACAGCTGATTCTGCTGATCTGTAGTCCCGTAGCTGCCCAAGTGAAAGTGGACACCGGGAAGGTGATTTCGGTCTTGGAGGTGCTGGGCTGGATAGTGAGTGCAGAGAAGTAGTCTCTGGAACCTGCATAGGTTAACAACTTAGACTACCTGGTGGACAAAAGAGTGCAGAAGCTCTTCCTACCATTGGAAAAGGTGGAGAAAGTCGTCTTAGCTGTTGAAGGTCTGATCAAAACACCCTCGTGCTCAAGGAGAGAGGTCATGAGGGTGCTTGGTCTGATGTCGGCGTGCATCTCAGCAGTGGTTTAGGCGCAGCTCCACAAAAGGGACCTCCAGTTCTTCCTCCTTTCCAGCTGGGTCAAGAAGAAAGACTCTTTTGACAAGAGTGGTTCTTACCCCGAAGATTAAGTCCTCCCTGGAATGGTGGTCGATCCCGTGCAACCTGCGGGAAGGTGAACCCGGTGAAAGTCACCCCGGATGCAAGCACCTGGGGATGGGGAGCCCACCTAGGGAGATACAAAGCACAGGGTACATGGGACCAGGGGCGGACTGACCATTTGGAAACTCGGGGACTGCCCGAGGGCCCGGGGTTAGTAGGGGGCCCCATGAGATGCCCCTGGTACCTTTTTTCATAGGCTTTTTTGAGTTTGGGCAAGGACACAGGGGCCCCATGATCCCCTATTGCCCGGGGGCCCCATGAGTTGTCAGTCCGCCCCTGCATGGGACAGTGCGGTAACATAGGTCTCCTCCAATTTCAGAGAACTCAAGGCAGTAGGCAAGGCACTGAAAGCTTTTGAGAACAGAATCTTTGTCAAGGAGATTCAGGTCAGTTCCAGCAACGCTACTACTGTGGCATATCTGAACCACTAAGGGGGGACCAGGTCCAGACTTCTAAATCTATCCAAAAAAAGCCTAAACTGGCCCAAAGGGAAAGTAGTCTCCATATCCACAGTCCTCATAAAAGGGAAAAACAACAGGGAAGCAGGTTTCCTCAGCTGTCAATCAGACAAGGAGAATGGGAACGGACTCCGGAGGTGTTTCAGGTCATAGTACAGTGGTTTGGCAGCATAGATTTGTTAATGGCAAAAACAGGCCAGTAAGAAGGTATTTCTCCCTATACTGGGAAAGGGAGTTGGGAGGCCTGGATGTCCTGGCACAAGTTTGGCAATTCGGTATGGCATAGGCTTTTCTACCTCTGGCCTTAATTCCAAGGGTCATGCAGAAGCTCACCCAGTTGACAGGTCATCTTCTGATTGCGTTGCGGGGGCTAAGGAGAACATGGTTTGTGACCCTAAAGAGGCTCTCGGTCACGCTTCGCTGGAGACTTTCAGTCATGCTGGATCTCCTCACCCAGAGCCCGGTACAGCACCCATGGCAGGAATTCTTCCAGTTGACAGCATGGCTCATGAGCGCCAGATCCTCAGACTAAAGGGCTGCTCTGATAGGGTAATAGATACACTGCTCCTAAGCAGAAAACCTGTGATGAGGAAGACTTAACTAAATGTATGGAAAACCTTTTGTACATGGTGTGAGCAGAAACAGCTGACTTCTACCTCTGTTGCAGGCATTCTGGAATTTCTCCAGGAAGGGGCTGAGAAGGATGTGACTGTCAACATGTCAGCAGCTCTTTTGGTTTTTTGGATGCTAGCGAAAGATTCTTTAGTTAAATGTTTTCTGGTGGCCAGGAAAAGAGTTACCCCAGCCACAAAAGAACGGTTTCAGCCATGGAATTTGTCTAGGGTGCTAGAGGCTTTAACAAGGCACCCATTCAAACCGATTGAAGAGGTGCCCTTTTAGTTGTTAACCCTGAAACTTTCCTTTTGTTAGCCATTACCATGGCTAGGAGAGTAGGAGACCTCCAAAGCTCATCTGTTAAGGAACCCTTTTTGTTGTTTTTTTTCAGACAGTCACCTTAAGGCTGGACCCGTTATACCTGCCAAGAGTGGCTTCTTCATTTCATAGGATCCAGGAAATTACACTGCCTTCCTTTTGTGATAATCCCAAGAATGATGAGGAGGGGAAATTCTACTGTTTTGGATGTTAGGAGATGCCTCCTCACTTATTTGCAGAGGGTTCAGAAGATCTAATCATCTCCTGATATTACATTCTGGGCCGAGGTAGAGGCTTCAAGTTTCTAGGTGGATTAGGCAAACCATAGCCTTTGCATGTGAGAGCTCAGGGATTATTGCAACGGCAGATCTAAAAGCATACTCAACCAGAGCTCTGGCAACATCTTGGGCCGAGAAAGCAGAGGCCTCCTGGGAACAGATTAGTAGTGCAGCCACTTGGTCCAACTAAGACACCTTGAACCACTACTGAGTAGAAGTGCTATCGCAACAAGATCTGTCCTTCAGTTGGAAAGTGCTACAGGCAGTAGTCCCACCCTAATGTAGGTTCTTTGAGTATCCTCTCAGGTGTGCTGTCCTGGAAGATGAGTGGAGAAAATCCAGTTATACTTACCGGTAACTGTTTCTAGGAATCTTCCTGGACGGCAGGCTTACTTGCCGCCCTGTTAAGGGGGGAAAAAACTCCTAAAAGCAGTAGGTGGTGAGTACCTATGTAAACTAATTCCCCTTGTGGACCGGTTAAGGGAGCTACTTTGGTACAACTGAGGGACAAGGGGGAGGGTGGGAGCTTTTAACAGCTGACGATTTATTGTGTTTCCTGGCAGGGAGGAGCCTATCACCTCTTAGGTGTACCATTCTGGAAGATTACTAGAAACACCGTTACCTGTAAGTCTGTGGATTTTTCATAGGTGATGGTTCCCATTAAAAGCCAGATTGCAACTAGGTAACTAGCATTTTCAGAGCAAGCTATTCAGTAGAAGACTCTATATTAATTTTGACAGTTATCTTTTTGGGTATATGTGTGATTTATGTCCCCAACCCTCACCAAAGTAAAAGAAGATTTCTGTTCACAGACTAGCTTTTCATTTCAGGGACTTGGCGTTTTGTGAACAGCCTAGTGCTTTCTCAACCTTTTTAAAGTAATTTTCTGGTTGTGGGGAACACATACTAAAATTAACATTTGATGGTCAGTGCAAAGAATGCAGTTATTGTCAGAATGTCACCTTTATAGTCTATGAAAGAGAAAATTGACATGCTGCTGGCTCCGCCAAGGGGCGTTGGAACCAAAACTATGGAGGCAAGATCAGGAGGGAAGTCAGGCAGCCACAGCCCGAGTAACCTTTGGAGGAACCATAGTTGAGACTGGCTGGTCTAGTGTAATCTGCAGCAAATAATATTCATAAATATCCGGATCTGTTTGGTTGATCTAGTAAGCCTAGCTATAAGGAGCAGTGGAACAGCTTTACTGGAAAGCAGTATAACTGTGCGCACAGCTGAGCAGGTATCTCATTTTCACTGCTATGTGAGTGTGCAATATTTAGGCAGCTGACAAGACAGGTGCTCTGGGTTCCTCAGACAGGTGCCACATTTCACACTGTCCTCCTAGCTACTCAAATGTCTGCCATTAGTTCATGCACCTGGTTTTGTCTGGTCCAGCAGGCCAGTCATGTTTAAAAAAAACTCTGACTTTATTTAGCAGCTTAAATTAAATAAGTCCCATGTAATAATATTTGAAGTGTACCCAGCAAAATTTGAGAATGTTCAGTTAATATAAAGGAGGCCTGTACTTGGTGAAATATAAGGGCTGCCACTGCTGCGCTCCTGAAGATTCTGTTTTCCTGGCTGTCTCTGGCTTTGAGTGAAGTCATAGTTCTTGATTTGCAACTCAGTGACTCAGAGTATTGGTCAGTGTCTGCACTGCATGCATGGTAAAAAGCAGACTAGTGCACTGTTGGCTCCAGAAGGGAGCAGCACTATACGTGTTTCAGCGCATTGCATTGCTTGTTTTTTTTTTTTTTTGCTTTTCATTTTATTTTATAATTAACCTCCCTAGCGGTATGATTATTTCAGATTTTTGGTGCTGAAAGCGGTACCATTATTTTGCATGGAAATATGTAGTTTTTTTATTGTAGGCTGTAATTTTTAGGAATAACTCACTGAAATCTGTCCAAACAAGAGTCTATTAAACATCCCAGGTATGATAAAATTTGAAACACGAAATCATAAATTATAATTTAATAAATAATCCTAAAAAATAATAATATAATAATAATACATTTAATTCAATAATATAATCAAACCAAAAACACTGAAATTTGAAATAGAGCGCCAAATTCGTACATTGCTGAGCAAAGTTGCAAAATCGTTTTCAGTGTCTGATGACGAATTTCCCCACGAATCATCACTCAATTCTGCAAGTGGTTCTGATTTACTATCGCTGTTCTCTATAGCTGATCTAAACCCACTTTTGACCTAAAGGGACACTTTTTGGACGCCATGGACGTTTCTCAGTTTCCAGGCAGAAAGAACAGACAAAATGCAGGCAGGGCACAGGACAAAGCACTAGGGACAATATGTATGTGAAATGGGTTGAAACAGCAATGTTTTACTATGAAAAATGTGTTTTGAAAAAAATGACGTTTTTTAAAATTTTCAAATTTCCCGCCGCTGGCGCCCGTATGTCCCGACGTCACAGGGACCGGAACACAGAAGTCGGATGCTGGCATTGGCCGGAGGAGATGGCCGGGGACGCTGCAGGGGACACATCGCGGGAGCGCAGGACAAGGTAAGCTCTGCAGGGAATCCCTATGCAGCGCCGCATGGTAAGCCCGAGTGTAGCTCGGGGTTACCGCTTTTGGCACTGACATTTTACCCCGAGCTACACTCGGGAATACCGCTAGGGAGGTTAATAAAGTAAAGCACATTGCTCTCCCAATAATGGTCACTTTTTTATTTTTTCAACTTGATCTGAACATTCCATGCATGTCACTGCAACAGCAGAACAGTACAGAAAATTGCAAACATGCTGAATTTTTCCACATAGCACATCACACCAGGATTGTGGTGTAAACAACTGTTTTTTATGTGTCCTAGGGGTAACCTGCATTTATCCACTACAGAAAAATGCAGGTCACTGCAAAAAGCATGAATGAGCCTTTAAAGTGGACTTCAGGGCTAAACCTAACTAATCTAAAAACTGCTTCCACCCCTTTTCTAACTATCCTGTGGATGAAAGATCTGTATACTTTAGCTATTTTCAGGCTGTTCTGGTCCAGTCATGTGACCTCCCATGTTTCTGCCAGCGCCAGCCACAGGGGAGGGAAGAGAGCACTTGTCAATGGCTGTGATGCCAGAGCAGTGACATCACCCATAGGCTTAGTATGGAGCATATATTGTTGGTGTTCCCTCCTCTCCCCTGAAGCCTCCGCCAGATGACGCAGGGAGATGATCGCGTGTCCAGACAAGAGTTGCCTGAAAATAGGTAAGTATACTGATCTTTCTTCCACAGGCTAGTTGGTATAGGTGTTAGAAGGGGGAAGGTGTGTGAGCAGTTATAAGATTAGTTAGCCTTAGCCTGGAATTCTACTTTAAAGACTTTAGAACAATATGACAAGTACCTGGCATTCTCAGAAGATGTCAGTAATGGCTTACCTACAAATTTTCCTCTGTACAGGTTCCATTCAAAGCGGAATTAAACTCTTATATATAAATTTATTTTTAAAATGGCCCCCAGAAGGTCTATAACATAATGTTCTAGTATGGGGAGGCACTTGTTCCAGTGACAACGAAAAGGAGATTTCACTTACTTTGAAGAATTGTCTTCTCACTACCTGTTGTGGCCACTGGAAAGGCTAAACCCATCACCCTGCATTCACTACATCTGGTCTCCCACAGTACACAGAACATAGAAATGCAATTTTAGTAAATATAAACTGCTAAATACCTTTTCTCATCAACATTTATAGCAGTCTTGTGACTTCTATCAGTGTCCAGCAGAGCACTGGTTAAAGCTTGTAGGAAGAGTTTTCATTCTCCTCTGACTGTCCTATGAGGCTGCATAACCCTTGACCCTCTGTCTGGACAGCACTGATTGGCCCTGTGCTGATCACATGCACTCTTTCAAGAAAAAACAAAAACTCTCTAGCAATACACATTAAACCGAGGATTTGCAGCTTGCCCCCAAGGCTATGTTCTATCAGCAGATGGATTGGGGACACTAGAAGGGGAGAATCAGAGAAGACAGGATCAAACATCTTTTTTACACAATGCAGATGATTAACCCCTTAGGTTCCACAGTGAGTATAACAAGGATGCTTTACTGCATATACAGTAACAATTTAAAGTGAAACTACACTGCATCTGAACACCACTAACCAAAAACTCGATTACATTAATGCTTAATATTTAATTTGCTTAGAAATCACTTTGAAGAACACCTCCTAGCATTTCTGACTGTGACCATCTAAGTAAGGGCAGATGATTCATGCAACATTTACTTCCTTGAATCCATCTGCCCTTAGCTTCAGGCATTCAGGCAGGAGGGGGTGCATTGCTGTGAAAACCTGTCCTCCCCTTCTATAAACTAATGGAGTGTATGACATCATTTACCTGGAAACCAGGAAGTAACTGAAAAAAGTAAGCATGGCATACTATTTATTTACTTACTCTAGCAGCATAAGGATTAAAAATAGTCAATTTTGATAGATATAGTGAAGTTCCCCTTTAAGGCAGATCTCACAGCAGGACACAGATGAAGTTAAGCTGGCTACACACTATACAATTACTTGTTCAATTTCCTTTAGACTTTCAACTATGTAGCGTAAAGGCCTGTCTGATTGCATAAAATTTGAAAGTGTTTAGGTTTGACCTGTGCAAAGAGAACGACCGGCGCATGGTTCAGCAGTCCATGTATACGTAGATAAATTTATTTTATTATTTATTTCAGGTACTTATATAGTGCTGTCAATTTACGCAGCGCTTTACACATATATATTGTATATTCACATCAGTCCCTAACCCTCAAGGGGCGTACAATCTAAGGTCCCTAACTCACATTCGTATACAAGGGCCAATTTAGACAGGATCCAATTAACCTACCAGCATGTCTTTGGAGTGTGGGAGGAAACCGGAGTACCGGTGGAAACCCACGCAGGCACAGGGAGAACATGCAAACTCTAGGCTGGGATTCAAACCAACGACCCTAGTACTGCCAGGCGGAAGTGCTAACCATTTAGCCACTGTGCTGTCCTAATTATGTTCCATTCCAATAATGTTAATTTTTCTATGCACTGTGATGATCTGATGTTTTTAGTTTCATGTCCCTTAATATGTCATTTGTATGTATACATTTATTTCAATTTGCCATTGTTGGATTCATTATCTCCCTCAAATGGACAGCGTTCCGCTGTTCTGTCACTAATCTTCCTCTTGTTTCGCCCTGTCCATCAATCCCTGCCGCTCTACATAAGGCTCCCTACATAAGGCTACTCCCTCCCTCCTCCTTGCCTGATGAACGAGCGTGCCGGCCAACGCTGGTCCCGCGCATGCTCAGGAACGCGTCGCATCCCGATAACGTCAGATGCCCAATGTGACTAACTCCAGACATATCGGAGACCCAGCCAGGCTTCACCATTTATGCCTTACTTGATGCAGCACCTCCTACTGGATGACCAGGGGTCACTCCTCTCCGAATCAGCCATTTACATCTGGCGACAGACGTTTTACACCACTTCCCTATGAGCCTGTTTTTATTATCCAAGATATGAGTTGTTAAATTTACCACCTTATTAAATATTATCACACAGTTTACACTTAAAGGTGCTGTGTCCTTTTGTTTGGGTTTGACCTCCATATTGTATGGTTTTGGTAAATCTAAAGAAAATTGTACAAAAAAAATTTTCTAATGTGTAGCCAGCTTTACAGTTCCAAGAAAGAGCCTTCGAGAACAATGGTCATATCCATTGTAAGGTTGGTGTATGTGCCCTGTTTGCCCATTATTCTCACTTTACTAGGAACTGTATATGCACTGAGCGTGCCTACACTGTAAACAAGATCTTATTTTCAGATCAGGTAAATACATATACACTGTTCCAGGGGTGTGGACATTTTTAAAAAACTACTTGTCCGGGGACTAAATCGATGCCCCAATATACTTGTCCTTCATGACAATCTGCTTGTCCTGATGAAAAAAGAAATTAACTATATTTAAATCTGAGGTGCTTTTAGGAATGTCTGGGGCTTTTAAAAACAAAAAGGGCTTTATGATAACTTAAACCTTTAATATTTTTAACATCGCGCTGTATATCTCCTCCTCCCCTCCAGCCCCACCCCTGGGGACTAGCAGAGAGGGGAGAGACCTTGCAGTGTAAGGAGCACCGATTGGCTGCGCCTCAGGAAAGGGGAGTGTCTGGCTTATCCTTTATCCCTTTCACTGCCAGAGCCGTGTTTGCATTTTTTTTGAACACGTTTAAAAAATAATTTAGGACCTGAAGATTACACAAAACCCCCAAACATGATATATTTTCTAAAATCGGAAACCCTAAAAAATAAAATAGCGGTAGTTCCAATTTTTTTGTTAGACAATATAATCACAAAGTTCTAGGAAATGCTAAATTTCAGTAAAAAATACACTTAAGTAAATTTTAGGGCACAAAAAGCAATATAATATATTAAATTTTTTTGTAAAATATGAAACATGAGGCTGCACTGAGTAAATAGATATTCAACATGTCAAACCTTAAATTTGCGTGCACTCGTGAAATGGCAACAAACTTTAGTACCCTACATTTTCTATAGGCGACGCTTTTATAGCCCCGTATAGGTCATCAGTTTAGTGTTACAGAGGAGGTCTGGTGCTAAAATTATTGCCCTCATTCTGGCGTGTGCGGCAATATGTAACGTGTATTGCAATAAACGTTTTCATGCTTAGGCACCCCAGCGTGTGCTTTCACGTATGTACATGTGTACATATGTGAGAGTGGGGGAGCCTCAAAAAATTTGGGTGTAACTTTAATTTTTTAAAAAAGACCCTGCATGTCTCCCCTATACTCCACTGGATAGTAATGCAGTGCACATCGCACTGCATTACATTCTTTCCCGGCCTCGATGGCCAGGAAATCTTTCAATGGGGACTTTCAGATAGGGTCAGGACAAGAAGGGGAGGGGAGCAGATTTGCTTGCTTTCCTCTTTCCCCTATACCTGCTAGCACCCACTGAACTGGTCCCCAACCCGCAGATGGGCAAGCGGAGTCCGGGAGACCTAGCGGGCAGGGAGGCAGAGGCTGGCAGTGTAGTGGGCGGTATAAAAGCAATGGGGCGACAGAACTGCCCCCCTGAATGTTTCCAACTAACATATGAGCCCTGCTACCTCCCTGGCACCCGGAACTACATGTCCCGGACATCAGGCGATATGAATTGAACATCTATGCTGCTCAAAACAATTAAAGGAACGCTTTGAAAACACATCAGATGTCAATGAGGAAAAATATCTGGATATCTATATTGATATGGACTGGGTAATGAGTTGGGAAGGTAAGGATGACCCATTGTTTGATGGAAATGAAAATTATGAACCTACAGAGGACTGAATTCAAACACATCCTGAAAATCATAGTGAAAAAATGATGCAGCAGGCTAGTCCATTTTGATGAAATTTCATTGCAGCAACTCAAAATTGCATTCAGTAGTTTGTGTGGCCCCTGACAATGTCTGGGCATGCCCCTAATGAGATGACGGATGGTGTCCTGGGGTATTTCCTCCCAGATCTGGGTCAGGGCATCACTGAACTTCTGGACAGTCTGAGGTGCAACCTGGCAGCCTCGGATGGACCAAAACATGATATCCCAGAGGTGTTCTGTTGGATTTAGGTCAGGCAAGCATGGGGGCCAGGCAAGCATGGGGGCCATCCAATGGTATCAATTCCTTCATCCTCCAGGAACTGCCCACATACTCTCACCACAGGAGGCTGGACATTGTCTTGCACCAGGAGGAACCCAGGACCCACTGCACCAGCGTGGGGTCTGACGTCGGGCCCTCAGGCCACCTTCATGAACTCTGTTTCTGATTGTTTGGTCAGAGACATTCACACCAGTAGCCTGCTGGAGGTCATTTTGTAGGGCTCTGGCATAGTTTCATACATAGTTAGTCTGGCAGAAAAAAGACAAAAGTCCATCCAGTTCACCCATTAAAATAAAAAAAAGTTATAATCCTATACCCAGTTGATCCAGAGGAAGGCAAGAAAACCCAGCAAAAGCATGATCCAATTTGCTCCTGCAGGGGAAATAAATTCCTTCCTAATCCCCCGAGAGGCAATCCGATATTTCCTGGATCAACTTTACTTATTAATGTTAGTAACCAGTTATATTCTGTGTATCTAGGAAAGAATCCAGGAATCCAGGCGTTTTTTAAAGCAATCCACTGAGCTGGCCAGAACAACTCTTGAGGGAGTCTATTCCACATTTTCACAGCTCTCACTGTGAAGGAACCTATCCGTGTTTTGGAGATTAAATTTCTTTTCCTCCAGACGTAAAGAGTTCCCCCTTGTCCTCTGTGATGACCTCAGGGTGAATAGCTCTACACTGAGTTCACTATATGAACCACTGATGTATTTATACATGTTGATCATATCCCCCCTTAATCTCCTCTTCTCAAGAGAGAATACAATTTAGTTCCTCTAATCTTTCCTTAGAGCTGAGCTCCTCCATGCCTCTTATCAGTTTGGTTGCCCTTCTCTGTACTTTCTCCAGTTCCCCAATGTTCTTTTTGTGAATTGGTGCCCAAAACTGAACTTCATAATCCAGATGCGGTCTTACTAATGATTTGTACAGGGGAAATCTGATCTCTCTCTCTCTCTGGAGTCTATACCTCTTTTAATACAAGAGAGGATTTTGTTTGCTTTAGAAATGGCAGCTTGGCATGGCATGCCCCCAAGTGCATAACCTTACATTTATCAACATTAAACCTCATTTGTAACATAGTTGTCCAATTAAACAGTGCATTGAGGTCGGCTTTTAAATTGGAGACATTGTGTAAGAACTTTATTCCACTGCACAGCTTGGTGTCATCTGCAAAGACTGAAATGGTATTTTTAATCCAAGACCCTATATCGTTTATAAATATATTAAAAAGTAAAGATCCCAACACTGAACCTTGGGGTACACCACTGACAACCCTAGACCATTCAGAGTATGAATCCTTAACCACTAATCTTTGAATACGATCTTTTAGCCAGTTTTCTATCCACTTACATACAGTTTTTTCAAATGCTTTTGCACAATCCAAGTATACCATGTCCACCGCCACCCCTCTGTCCAAGGTTTTGCTCACCTCATAAAAAGCATTTTTGTTTGACAACTTCTGTCTTTCATGAATCCATGTTGTCTATTGCTTAATATATTTAATTCCAGCAAGAACTCATCTATGTGGTCTTTTATTAAACTCTCCAGTATCTTCCCAACTATAGAAGTTAAACTAACAGGTCTATAATTACTTGGTAAAGATTTTGACCCCCTTTTTAAATATTGGCACCACATTGGCCTTATGCCAATCCAGTGGTACTATGCCAGTCATTAAAGAGTCCCTAAAAATTAGAAACAATGGCTTTGAAATGATAGAGCTGAATTCTTTAAGGACCCGTGGGTGTATGCCATCCAGTCCAGGTACTTTATTCACCTTTATTCTGTCTAAATATTTTTGGATCATATCACTTGTGAGCCAATGTGGATCATCTGGGGCTGTGTCAATACCATGCCCATTATGGACAAGAGCTCCCACATGCCCCTTTGTATACACAGAGCTAAAGAAGGTATTTAATAAATTTGCCTTCTCTTTGTCCCCAGTCACCCACTCTAGATTATTTTGTAAAGGGCCTAAATGCTCGGACCTGACCTTTTTACTATTAATATATTTGAAGAATTTTTGGGGGTTTGTCCTGCTATCTTTTGCAATCTGTCGTTTGTTTTAAATTTTTGCGGCCTTTATTTCCTTTTTGCATATTCTGTTATATTCTTTGTAATGTTTAAACGATGGTAGCATTCCTTCATTTTTTTTTATTCAATAAAAGCTCTTTTCTTATTATCTATAGCTTTTTTAACTTTGGCCGTAAGCCACATAGGTTTAATTTTTAGCCTTTTAAACTTGGAACATGGGAATATTTTTTGCAGTGTGTTCACATACGCAATTTTTGAGAGAACTCCCATTTCTGTGTTGTTCATTGATGCCAATATTCCCTCCCAGTCTAAGTCTTGGAGAGCATCTCTCTGCCTTGGAAAATTTGCTCGTAAAATAGAGCGTTTTTATTTTTCCTGTATGTGCTTGCTGTTGCACTGGCAGTGCTCATCCTGTTTCTCCTTGCACAAAGGAGCAGATACCGGACTTGCTGATGGGTTAAGGACCTTCTATGGCCCTGTCCAGCTCTCCTGCCGGTCTCCTGGAATCTCCTCCATACTTTTAAGACTGTGCTGGAAGAGACAGCAAACCTTCTGGCAATGGCACATATTGATGAGCCATCTTGGAGGAGTTGGACTGTCTGTGCAAACTCTGTAGGGTCCAGGTATCGCCTCATGCTACCAATAGTGACACTGACCCTAGCTAAAACTAGTAAAATCCAGTCAGAAAAGATGAGTAGGAAAAAAATGTCAGTGGCCTCCACCTGTAAAACCATTCCTGCTTTGGGGGTCGTCGCATTGTTGCCCATCTAGTGCATCTGTTGTTAATTTCATTAACACCAAAGCAACCCCCTCTGCTACTTAACTGACCAGATCAATATCCCAGGAATTTAATTGACTTGATCTATACTCTGATTAAAAAGTGTTCCTTTAATTTTTTTGAGCAGTGTATTTGCTGAGGTATGTGTAATTGGGAATTCAGTAGCAATGTTCCTGTTTCCCTTTAAATTCCTAACAAGCCTGAGCAGTTCACAATGACAATATGTTGGAAAATATATAAGCAGAAAATGCTTTAAATTTTATTTGGGGTAAAATGTAAAAAAAGACAAAAAACTAGTAAGTCTGTAAAACATGTATTTCTAATGTGCGTCTGTTTTTTTTTTTTTTTTTTTTTTTAATGCTGCAGGTACCCACAAAATATCTAGTGATCCTTCCAGAAATCTAGCTAGTGCTCAACGTCCTGTAATGAGTTGAGAACACTCTTTCTGCTAAGAAATCCCAAACAATGTTGTCGTCCATATTTGAGTTTTCCTTTGACTATAAAACAACTCACTCTTAACTCAAGGAAAGGTAGCAATATGCTGTAGTTCAACTGAAGAGAATGTGTAGAGATGTACTGCATATGCTTTTCTCCCAGGCATGCACTGCATGCACTCCAACCAATATCCCAGCTTGATGGGACATATAATTTGGAATAATGAAATGTATTTGCTAATATCACCTTTTCCTGTAAACATCATGCTTGGCTCAATCCCTTTTAACATCCTGAGACTTCTTAGTTGTTTTAGTGTAATTGGTGGCTTCACTGACTTTTAAGGGAGACTTGTGATTTCAGAGGAAGCTGATTTGTGCATGAAAAGGTAATCTTTGTACATAACAGCTTTTCATCTGCTTATATTCAGAGATCATTTTGCACTATATGCTTAGTATGCAGTACTGCATTTGTATGTATTTGCTTATTTTTACTTGCATTCAGTAACGTGCCTTCTCATTCACACATGTAATACAAAACAAATTACATTATTGATTAGGTAGCATCTTTGTTGGAATAATTTTTATGTTTTGAATGTGTACCTGTTTTAATTGGAAGACATGTCTGTGAACTTATAAAATGAAATTGTATTTACTCATATGAATTTACATATATAAATAATTATATAAGCAAATACTTGGAAAAAACACATATGATTCTTCTTTTTTTGTAAATGATAAAAGGAAACTGGCTATCTGAGTGTACTGATGACTAATATGTGATCTCACTGTGCAAATAATTTAGGTACAGGAAGTACATGTTATTTTTAAGGAATTGAACTACTAGATTTTTCAAGGTACTGCTAAGGTACACAATTAACATTTCTGGATGTTTCCCATAACATAGCACATCATACCGATAGATACACTACATTGCCAAAAATATTGGGACACCTGCCTTTACACACACATGAACTTTAATGGCATCCCAGTCTTAGTCCGTAGGGTTCAATATTTAGTTGGCCCACCCTTTGCAGCTATAACAGCTTCAACTCTTCTGGGAAGGCTGTCCACAAGGTTTAGGAGTGTGTCTATGGGAATGTTTGACCGTTCTTCCAGAAGCACATTTGTGAGGTCAGGCATTGACGTTGGGCGAGAAGGCCTGGCTTGCAGTCTGTTCTCGAATTCATCCCAAAGGTGTTCTATTGGGTTGAGGTTAGGACTCTGTGCTGGCCAGTGAAGTTCCTCCATCCCAAACTCACTCATCCATGTCTTTATGGACCTTGCATTGTGCAATGGTGCGCAGTCGTGTTGGTACAGAAAGGGGCCATCCCCGAACTGTTCCCACAAAGTTGGGAGCATGAAATTTTCCAAAATGTCTTGGTATGTTGATGCCTTAAGAGTTCCCTTCACTATAACTGAGGGGCCAAGTCCAACCCCTGAAAAACAACCCCACACCATAACCCCCCCTCCACCTAGCTTTACACTTGGCACACTAGCAACCACCGAACCCAGACACATCGGATTGCCAGACAGAGAAGCGTGATTCATCACTCCACAGAACACGTCTACACTGCTCTATTGTCCAGTGGCGACATGTTTTACATGACTGCATCTGGTGCTTTGCATTGCACTTGGTGATGTAGGGCTTGGATTCAGCTCCTCAGCCATGTAAACCCTTTCCATGAAGCTCTCTATGCACTGTTGTGCTAGTATGAAAGCCACATGAAGTTTAGAGGTCTTTAGCAATTGACTCTGCAGACAGTCGGCAACTTCTACACACTTTTTACGTGTCCTACCAGTTTGTGGCTGAGTTACTCTTGTTCCCACTTGCTTCCACCTTGTTATAATACCACAAACAGTTGACTGTAGAATATTTAGCAGCGAGGAAATTTCACGGATGGACTTATTGCACAGGTGGCAACTTATCATGGTACCATGCTTGAATTCACTGAGCTCTTGAGAGCGACCCATTCTTTCACAAATATTTGTAGAAGCAGTCTGCATGCCTAGGTGCTTGATTTTATACACCTGTGCCCATGGAGATGATTGAAACACCTGAATTCAATGATTTGGAAGGGTGTCCCAATACTTTTGGCAATATAGTGTATATTTGATGTGTATCTGTATTGAATTGTGTGATGTGCTGGGCTGCGGTAATTGCAGCTAAAGGTAGCCCTATTAGTTATTAAGTGGTAATTGCCAAAAAGATGATACAAGTTAAATATCCTTGTATATGATAATTGTTGGTCCTTTATTTAAAACCTATGGTTAAAGAACTGAAATCATTGGCAAGAATAGAAGCGATCAGGCAGGTACACATACAATGCATCCAGAAAGTATTCACAGCGCTTATCTTTTGCCACATTTTGTTATGTTACAGCTTTATTCCAAAATGGACTAAATTCTTTTTTTTTTTTCCTCAACATTCTACAAACAATACCCCATAATGACAATCCAAAGCACAGCCATTCAAAGCAGTGTGCCCGAGCCGACTGGGAGGAGGACTGTTAGTAAACAAAGCAGTCCTCCTTCCTGTCGGAGAGACTTGGTGATCACCGGGCGCCGGCGGGTAATTACCAGACGGGACCAGGTGATTGATATGTGCGGCCTCCTACCTGGAAATATAAAATCACATATATATACACGTTATTTTGCGCACCCCTGCCGCCTTGTAGCAGTATATTTGCTATAGGGGGGTGGGAAAGCGGTTAACAAAGCAGGGTTTTATAGCCTATATAGGGGAACCCTGCTGACAGCTGTATGAGTCATCGGTTGTTAAGGATGCGGTGGCCCAGCTCCATAACAACCTGTAATTGCCTGTTTTTTTTTAACCTTACATTTCAGCTGTCATGGGGGAATCCCACTGACAGCTGAAAGAACCGAGCCTGAAAGTATCAGCTTTAGGTATTGGAGCATTTGCAGGAGTACTGATACTCGTGCAAATGTTTAATATCGGTACCGATACCAGTATCAGTGCAACCCTTTAACATACTAACATGGTCCTTTTACGCCTTCTGCTGCCACCAACGCAAGGCTTAGGACATTTCCCAGCATCTGTAGCTGTGTGATTTGTGCTTGATTAGCTTTGAAAGAGTGCATATGTGACATTAGGGTATATTGAACATGGGATTTCTCCGTAAAGAAAACCTGTCATCTGCACTATGTTTTCACGTATGTAGGGAACCCCTTATAATAACAATAATGTTAGATTAAAAAAAAAAAAACAAGTACAAAGGTTTAATATAACAATCCCACCAAAAAAAAAAATCTTAACACCCCCCACATACATACATGCATATGTTGGATTGCACCTGTAAGTGAGAGCAACAGTTGGGCCACCATTCAATTTAACTGTAAATTGATGAGCTGTGAAGGGTTTTAAAATGTCACCTATTGATTTGGGTACAGTTGTCCTTTTTTGTTTCACAGGCACATGCAGTCAATGCTGTTTTGTATCTGTTTGCTCAATGCAAACTCCTCTTTTACTAAAAATGTGGTAATATATTTTTTGTAATAATTCTTTATTTTGATCAGATGGTTAAGTCACATGTAACTGTGTAGCTAGTACATACTGTACATATGGAAAATGATACAGGGATCACATGGGCATGCTCAGCTAAGATCATTTCAGGTTACGTTACCAACACAGGTTGTTAGAGCCCAGTGTAGCACAACTCCTGTAGACATGTACAAAGAGAACTTGACATGAGCAAAAAATATCTTAAATTTTAACATAGTAACTTTACCTTACTCATATAAGGTCACACCAAAAGTTGCGATCCAGAAGAGCATCAGTTTTGCAGTAGGGAAAGAACTATGAGAGGAACAAATAGAAATGGGGTTGGGGGATAAATCACCAGTGCCTCTGGGGAGGGACCCCTATCCAATCCTGGCAGGTGGGGTATATCAAGGGAGAGTTCATAGGGCAAGGAAATGCCACTGGGCTTGTACACGAGGAGATGACGGATTGTCAAGGTGAGGGGACCAGGTCTTCTGAGGTCATCATTGTTTAGTAAGAGGGAGAGCATGAGAATTCAAGCCAAGGGAGCTAGGTGTTTCGATATCTCTCTTCTAGTTATATAGTGTGGCTGTAAGCTCCTCCATCTTGCACATTTCAGAGATTCTGGAAAAGCAGATGCGGGTTGTGGGAGACGACATTGATTTCCACAGTACTTAAGCACATACTGTGTATTTAAGCCCAAAGTAGTTGTGGGCCTAGTAGTAGAAGTGATGTTTTGTAATAATTCAGGGGAATGTCATTAAAGATGAACTACACTGCATTTGAGCATTGCAAACCAGAAGTACTATGTAATTCATTTTTAATATTCAAAGGACACTTCCTCATTCATCCGTGTCTCCATGCTTTGTTTTGCTAAGATAGCTCGTACAAAAACACCCCCTAGCATTTCTGGCCGTGGCCCTCTTGAGTAAGGGCAGATGATTCATGTAGCATTTACTTCCTGGAATCCATCTACCCTTAGCTCAGGCATGCAGACAGGAGGGTGTGCTTAGCTGAGAACGCCCCTCCTTTCCTACTGAAGACTCCTGGGATGTATGACATCATTTGCCTAGGCCTGGTAACCAGGAAGTAACTGAAGAAATGCAAATATTTACTAATGCTAGCAACATAAGGATCCTAAATGGTCAATGTTGATTAAGAGAGTGAAGTTTCACTGTAATGTGTAGGGAGTAGTTGATAACATTCGACCCAAATCCACCAAGATAAACCGAAGGATAACTTAATGTACTTTGGACCAGAAAGGGCATAGGACAAGACATTCCCAGAAGATGTGAGATACTGTAACCTGTCCAGTTTGACATCGCCAGCAGGTGCTAGGAATCTGAGGGATCTGTTTATGAAGGAAGTCAGGTGTCTATGATACCATCGCTTAGGAAGTTTCTAGCCTTGCTCTTGGAAGCTATTGGATAGGGATGCTCCATGGAACAGTGAAATGGCCCTGGGTATTTGAGTTCTGGAAAAGGAAATTTAAAGTTCACCTTCCCATTTTTTAATGTAAGGCGGGATATAACTGTCAGGAGGGGGAACTAAAATTTGCTTGCTTGCTGTTGTGCTAATATCATTTGCAACTTCCACCATTTTATTCTACAGGGTCACTGCATTCAGGCCTATAATGTGAGTTTTAACTTGTGTACCTAAAATGGGGGGGGGGGGGGGTTGGCAGTGAAAGGGTTGAGCTTTGAAAAGGAAAGCTAGAGGATGACAGGTTTTCATGCACAGCTGTTCCAGATTCTGTCTGCTTCATTTTTAGTAAATTCGCCTCACAGTGCTTTAGCTGACTAAAACCTCCTCTACAAGGTGAACAAGAAGGTGGTAAAACAGGTGGCTGTATGTTTATGACCCCTGAATACCCACCTAAAAGATAAAATACAGTTGGAGGCTGAAAATTTAACGTGGCTTGGAGTTGGTAGGCCGCAATGCCTGCCAAACTTGCCTATTCAGTGGGGCTATGCTGCAAGCAGGAGCCAAATGGTTGTCTTACATTCGTGGTACTTTTTTCTTTTGAAACTTACAATTTGGCAGCAGAAAAGGCCAATAGAAAAGCAGGCATTCAGGAAGTGGCCAGTACAAAGGCTCCTGTATGGGCTTTTAACCACTTGCCCTCCTAAGGATTTACCCCCCTTAATGACCAGGCCTCTTTTTGCTACTCGGCGCTGCACTAATTCAACTGATAATTGCGCAGTCATGCAATGCTGCACCCAAATCAAATTTACGTCCTTTTTTTCACACAAATAGAGCTTTCTTTCGGTGGTATTTGATCACCTGTGCACTTTTTATTTTTCACGCTATAAACAAAAAAAGACCAAAAATTTTTAGGAAAAACGATATTTTTTAAATTCAGCTATAACAAATATATGGTAAACTCAAAGTTGGTTATAAATTTAGGCCAAAATGTATTCTGCTACATGTTTTTGGTAAAAAAAATCCCAATAAGTGTATATTGATTGCTTTGTGTGAACGTTATAGCGTCTATAAACTATGGTATAGATACTGCAATTTACGCCATTTTTTTGCTATACAGCGCTGCGCTAGTTTAACGGACAATTGCGCAGTCATACAATACGGTACATAAATGAAATTTGCATCATTTTTTTTCCCACAAATTGAGCTTTCTTTCGGTGGCATTTGATCGCCTGTAAAAAAAAAAAAGAGGAAAAAAACAATATTTTGGACTTTTTGCTATAAAACATGTCCAGTAAAAAAAATGTAAAAATCAAGTTTACTCATACATTTCTACCAAAATGTATTCTGCGACATGTCTTTGCTAAGAAAAAACCCAATCCGTGTAAATTAATTGGTTTACGTGAAAGTTATAGCGCTTACAAATGGCGGGAAAGATACTGGGATTTTTAATTTTTTTTTTATACTAATAATGGCGGCGATCAGCGACTTATGGCGGCGATCAGCAACTTATGGCGGGACTGCGGTGGACATTCTGACACTGGGGGGGAACTGGGGACATCCCCAGTGACACCAATACAGTGATCAGTGCAAAAAAAACCCCACTAACACTGTACTAATGGCACTGGGGAGGAAGGGGTTAACTTTTTTATTTACTGAAAGGGTTAACTGTCTGAGGGGAGTGTTTTACTAGGGGGCGGGGGTGTGTACTGCACGGGAACAAGGCTGATTCGGAGAGATAAACTCTTCTCTCTGGATCAGCATGTCAGGAGCTGACGGGACTGACAGAAAGCAGAGCTACTGCAGCCCTGCTCTCTGTCAGTGATTGCCGTTAATCGGCGGGACACGGCCGGTAATGACCGGCAGTGACCCGGCGACTGACACCCGCGGGCGCGATCAGCGGGACGGGTACGGCGGGCATGCGCCTCACGCGCGCCCCCTACCTGTTTTAAAACGTGGTTTTGCCCAGCCGCGCCGACCGGCCACCGTATTTCTACAGTGGCTGGTCGGCAAGAAGCTAAACAAGTACCAAATTCAGTTATGGCACGATGTAAAAACTTGAAAAAGTAAATAAAAAACATTTCCTTTACCTTCCCTGAGTGAATGAAATCCTCTTTCATTTATGTCTCTCGTGCCTTCCCAAGACCATGTGGATCACAGTGGAGGGATTTCAGCGGCAATGCTATCAATCCAGAAAGCAGTGGGCAGGACTTGGTGCTGATTGACAAGCTAAAGACTTATGAATCAGCAGTGACAATGCATACAGGCATGTTGCTGCTACATTTTTTCATCCCATTGTAATGCAAGCAGGCACAACCTACATGAAATTCTTCAGGAGCAGTGTAGCATCATGGCCATACCATTACAGGATGTTGGGTTAGGTGGACTTCATTGGCAGGTTCAACAGGTATTTTTGGAACGTTCAAAGGGGATCAAGAGAAAACAGATGCAGATATAATTAGGTGCTGCAGTACATGGGAGGTGATAGTTCAACTTTAAAGTGGTCCTAAAGTCTAAATTTTTTTTACCTTACTGCATTCTCTGCATTAAGGTAAAAATCACTACCCTACCACTCAATACCACTCTTCATGCAAAAATCGTTCCAGTTCTCACAAAAATGCTGGATGCAGAAACCGAGTCTGAACCTTTCTTTCTTTCTTTTTGGCTGGCAAGTCTTTGTTTTCGGCGATAGAGATAGGCAGGTGCTGATAAAAGGGGACTCTGATATAATGGGGGGGGGGGGTCTTTAACCTCCCTAGCGGTCTGATTATGTCCATATTTCTGTGCTCAAAGCGGTACATTTTTTTGCATGGAAATATGTATTTTTTTTTATTGTAGGCCTGTAATTTTTAGGAATAACTCACTGAAATCTGTCCGAACAAGAGTCTAGTAAAAAAACGCTTTTGACCTAAAGGGACGCTTTTTGGACGCCATGGACATTTCTCAGTTTCCAGGCAGAAATAACGGTAAAAATGCAGGCAGGGCACAGGACAAAGCACTCGGGACAAAATGTATGTGAAATGGTTTGATACAGTAATGTTTTACTATGTGATTTTAGTGTATTGAATGTCATAATATGTCATTTTCAAATTTCCCGCCGTTCCGTCCCCTGTACGTCCTGATGCTCGCAGGGGATGGAACCCAGATGAGAGATGCCGGCATCCGCCGGAGGACATTGCAGGGGACACTGCAGGAGGGACATCGCGAGAGCGCAGGACAAGGTAAGTGACCGAGGGATCCCGGAGCAGCGCCGCATGGTAAGCCCGAGTGTAGCTCGGGGTTACTGGTTTTGGTACAGAAACCTTACCCCGAGCTACACTCGGGAATACCGCCAGGGGGTTAAGGGAGGGTGCTAATATGAAGGGCTTTTGATATAATGGGGGAGTCTCTAAGGGGGGTGCTAAAATGAGGAAACTCAAATGGGGGGTCACTAAGGGGGGTGCTAATGTAAAGGGACTCTGATCTAATGGATGGGGGTGGGTCTCTAAGGGGGGTGCTAATGTAAAGGGACTGTGATCTAATGGGAGGTTTTTAAGGGAGTGATGATGATATAGGGGGACTCTTATATGGGGGGAGGGGTTCTGATCAGCATCAGTCAGCACCCCCCCCCTTAGAGACCCCCATTACTCCTGGTTCACATATGTGCGGCCTGCATGAGAGCCCATTCATTTGAATAGACTCCTAAGCCCCGGGATACACAGGGAAGTCTCTGCACTACGGGAACCAAGGTTCCCAGTACAGTTGCGATTTCCAGTGCCTGCGGTGTGCCATTAGAATTAATGGCACCTGCCTGCTGGTCTCACATTCCTCTGTGGGTGGTGAGGCTGCAGGTATTTGTGCGGGTCCGGCAGTGGCACCACCTGCACAGATGTGAACCAAGCCTTAGATCAGAAAGACACCCCCCTCCCTTATATTAACTCCCCTACCCATAGATTGCCTTGCTGGTGGGACTCAGGAGCAGCTGCAAGCCAGTAAGTATCTGAAGCTGGGAGCCGGAGTTGGGGGGTGGAATGGCTGCTCCTCCATGTGCCGTCCTTGCCGTCTTCCCGGCCAGCCAATCAGAGAAGCCGCTATTGCCAGCTCCCCACCCATTTGGGGGAGGTTCAAGAGAGGGGAGGAGGCTGCCAGGCTGCCCAATCATCGCTCCCCCACACAAGTTAGGCATGTGATATGCGGCCCATGGGGGAGAGAAGGTGAGGAATTCAGTAGGCGGCTGCCCAAGGAGTTGCCTGGTGTCAGCAGTTGATGGGCTGGTGGGAGCCTGGGCACCGGGACATGATTTATGGTAGCCATGGCGACTTAGCGCCCAGGATTTGTCGAGCCCTGCTTTTTGATAGTGAGGTTCGGTACAGTCTTGCTCCAAAGGAGGATGTGAGACTTCGTCTGCATGCTCCTCAAACCATGATTTGACATCACCAGCTATGTGAGTCAGAGTATTATTGTCTTGGTAAATGATGCTGTCTTTGGGAAACTATGGGGTGCACGTGGTCGGCCAAAATTTGTACATGGTCGCTGACCGTGACTATCTTTCAAGGTGATGATGGGGCCTGCGGAATACTGAGATATGGCTGCCCAAACCATGATTGCACCGCCACCATGCTTCACCATTGGCAAAAGACAATCCTGGTCGTAATTTTGGGATGGTGTTTGCCACACAAAAACATGTCTAGTGTTTGGAGACAGTGTGAAGCTCAAGTCATCACACCGTATAACAGTCTTCCATTCACCGATAGTCCATGATTTATGGGTGTTGCACCACTCTATCCTCTTCTGAGCATTAATATTGGTCACTAGAAGTTTGGCAATTGCAGCTCACCTGTAAATGTTTTGCTTATGGAGTTCCCTCCCCACAGTTTTTGTGGACACAGGCTTTGGAAGAATAAAATTGAGCTCTGCAGTCACTTTTTCAGCAGTTGTTTTCTTATTCTGTGTCACAATCCTGCGTAATGTCCTTTTTAACTCTCTCGGACAGTTGATCATGTCAGCCGCGCTTATGCTTATCAGATGACTTTTCCCGGAAACTGTATATGCTGTCATAACCTTTGATGGTGTACCTCACAACACAGCAAATACATTTCCAACTTCAGTCACAATGGCACCAGCTAAGTGGGCACCAACAATGTGCCCTCTTTGAAGCTCAGCAAGCTCTGACTCCATATTACTAGCAGCGCACGCAGTGAATGACGAAAGTGAGGCTTCCCAACTGTTGGCTATGGTGTCTCATCACACAGCAAAAGAATGTTACATCACTTCCGCTTTCAGCGTGAAACATTTCATCACTTTCACACCTGCAAAGCATTTAGTGTTTCCATATTATATCAAGCACCTGTATGTGGCTTTAACAAGAATAGAGTCACTGTAGAGGACCCTTTACATTCCGTTCACTTGTGCCTAGTTTGTAAAGTTTGTCCTGGTAACAGGTTGATTTTTATTTGAACTTTTGACTAGAGTGTAACTTTATAGTTCACAAAAGGAAGAAAGTTTGATTTCATTATTAAATGAATAAATAACATGTATCTAACATATTAATTCGCCCAGGAAGTTATACTTGGACTGGATCCTCCTTTTTTTCTCGGTATAGTTACATAATTGGTGGTTTGAGAGATTTTACTTCTGTTCGGCTCCATTAGCTCCTCGCTTTCTGGGGAAAATAGGCATCAGGCAAATAAAAATGTAACAGCGGTTATGGCATCCCCCAGCTGCATTAAAAAAAATATATTTTTGTCTGTTTCTGTGAAAGAGTTCCTCTCACTTCCTGTCTGGTAAAACATTGTCAGTAGGACAGGAAGTGATTGTGAATTTTCTGATTCCCTGATGGCAGTAAAAATTGCATTCTATTCAAAACTGTGACAAAATGTTTTAGCTGAATGTACACTTGAAACCTGACATGCCTTTTTTCTTAACAACGTATTTTCTGCTTTCATTGCAGGGAAAAGCCTGAAAGAACCTTTGATTTGGTGCTGAAAGTAGAGTGCCCATCCTCTGAAAATGAAGGTACCTTTCATTGCCTTATGATAAAATACAGTTTCCTATATAAGCCATTTATTTTTTAAAGAATATGTAAACCTTACATGTCATATTCTTAATATGTGCCTGGTATACCATGTACTTGTATGAAAAAAGTATCTTATTCTCTTTGTATTGCTTCTTTTGTGTGAAATCCCTGGTGTTTCTGCCAGTCCCTCTGCTTTCCTATTAAAAACTGACCACACTAGGATTGAGAGCACAGCTTGGTCAGATTTCTGGCTGTGCTGAGAATTCAGCCTGCTCTACTCCAATGATCAGACTTCTGCTGACCCGCCCCCTCTGCACGGCCATTCACTGAGAAGACCAGTGTGCTGCTGTTTCTCTTTCTCCAGCTCTCTTAGCTTCCTCTTATGTGGCCGAGAACAGAGGGTATGGGATCACTTATTAAAAAAAAAGAGGTGAAAAGGTATTTATAATGGTTTTTTTTATATGTATACACACGTTTTGACATTTTTTCTGTTTTAAACTGAATTGTTTTACAAGGTGAGGGTTAACATATACACTTAAAAGAGTAGTTTTTCCCCCAAATTATACTTACCTAGGTGGATGCAGCATTGGTCCCCTACCTGCTCTAAGTGTGAGAACTCAGCAATCACATGACCGCTGATCGCTAAGTTCTCACCACCACTGTGAGCAGACAACAGTGACTTTCAGTCACCGCTCTCTGCTCTGCCCCCCCCTCACTGGAGCACTGGCCTGTGGAGGGTGCCACTTCAGACTCTGAGGTGAATCCTGACTTTAAAGTTGGGTTCTTTTTCCCAACCTGCACCGGCTGAGTGACATCAGCCTGCTGTCAGCTTAAAACGGGTCACAGGAGTGCAGGACAAACTGCACTCCTGTGATCCACAGGAGAAGTACAGCTAAAAGAGCTTTGGCTGTACTTCTCCTTTTAAGGACTGCTGACCAGCAGTCTACTGCAGCCATGTGTCCCGTGTGGGCAAAGCGATATACTGGTATGTCGCTGCCTGCTTCTGGATTAGGCACATGCATATCCAACCCCCTCCAACAAATGATTCATGGACGGGACCTGCTGATCGGCTGTTTCCAATCAGAGCCCATAGCCCTGTGTTGACAATCAACAGAGGGAAAGATCTCTGTTTTTTTTTTTCCTGCAAAGCAGGAATAAGAAACAAAGATCTGTTAGTAAAAGTAACACACATTACACATTGTTAGGCAGACATTTAACCCCTTGATTGCCCTGGATGTTAACCTCTTTCTAGACAGCTTGATTAGTAAAATGGGTATATAGTATTGTCACTGATCACTGTATTAGGGGCAGTTAGGCATTTTCCCCCCCAGTGTCAGTTAGTGTCAGATTGCCCTCTGCACTATCGCAGTCCCATATAATCAGTATAAGAAAGTGCAGCACTAAAAAATTAAGTCAACAATAATTATCAGTATCACATACATGCAAGTGAGTGTGGTGTATTATCAAGTGCCAAGTAAGAACGTGATTGTATCAATAGTCTATAAACCAAGAAAGTGTTCAAAGATGGTGCAGACTTGACGTGGTCAGGTCAGCAAATTAGTGCTCCATCCACATATAATACGGTTGTGACTTCCAGTTCAATCCGTGTGAGAGATTGTATAAAATGCGCACTCACCAGATGCACATAAATCATGCGCATTAAGCTGAATATGACTCTGTAGGGAGCCCCTTTAGGTAGATCTGTCAGACAGCCTGGAACAAGGATCCCTCCTCTGGACACAAGCCTCCTCTGCAGCCACGCTTCTTCCGGGGTTTTCTGTAATCTTTAGCTCAGGTCAGAGCCAATGATATAAATGCCTCATAGTGTAGTAGTTAAATGGTATTTATTACATATAGATGATCATCCAGCAGAAATAAGTGCATAATGTTGCATAAAAAAGCATAAGAAATATGTATCCTAAAGGTAATTGCACGTGGCCGATCAGCCACTCTGCAAAATGGCCGCCGGGCCTTCGTGCTGCTCCGGCGGCGTGACGTCACGTACGGCTCCTCCTTGATGCGTTTCGTGCCAAGCACGTTATCAAAAGGGATACTGATTATTATTGTTTACTTAATTTTTTAGTATACGTTTTTTAGAGCTGCACTTTCTATATTGATGTTTTCTAGGTTTTAGGGTTCCTACATTGGTGCATATGCAACTGGTTACACTTTTAATTGATATATTTATTTATTCTGTTTTGAGCACCCGCTGTATTCCTACTATTCTGATAGCAGTCCCATATAAGTCGTAGATCACCACCATTAGTAGTATTGGAAAAAAGGAAATCATACATATGTGTGTGTGTGTGTGTGTTTACACACACGCTGCTCAAAATTAATTAGAGGAACACTTTGAAAACACTTCAGATCTCAATGGGGAAAAATATCATGCTTTCTATCTATACTGATATGAACTGGGTAATGTGTTAGGAATGTAAGGATGCCCCATCATTTGAAAAAAATTATGCAGCAGGCTAGTCCATTTTGCTGAAATTTAATGCAGCAACTCAAAATGGTCCTCCAGTAGTTTGTATGGCCCCCAGGTGCTTGTATGCATGTCTGACAACACTGGGACATGCTCCTAATCATCTGAGGTGCAACCTGGTGGCGTTGGATGTTGTTATCCTGCTCTAATCTGTGAAAAGCACAGGGCGCCAGTGGGGGACCGGCAAATTCTGGTGTTCAATGGCATATGCCAATCAAGCTCTATGGTGCCGGGTAGTAAGCACATGGCCCACTAGAGGACCTCAGGCCACCCTCATGAAGTCTGTTTCTGATTGTTTGGTCAGAGACATTCACATCAGTGGCCTGCTGGTGGTCATTTTGTAGGGCTCTGACAGTGTTCATCCTTTTCCTCCTTGCACAAAGGAGCAGATACCGGTCCTGCTGATGGGTTAAGGACTTTCTATGGCCTTATCCAACTCTCCTAGAGTAGCTGCCTTTATGCTCTTGAGACTGTGCTGGAAGACACAGCAAACCTTCTGGCAATGGCACGTATTGATGTGCCATCCTGGACGAGTTGGACTGCCTGTCTAACCTCTGTAGGGTCCAGGTATCGCCTCATGCTACCAGTAGTGACACTGACCCTAGCCAAATACAAAACTAGTGAAAAACAGTCAGAAAAGATGAGTAGGGAAATAAATGTCAGTGGCCTCCACCTGTAAAACCATTCTTGTTTTGGGGGTCGTCTCATTATTACCCATCTAGTGAACCTGTTGTTAATTTCCTTAACACCAAAGCAGCTGAAACCGATTAACAACCCCCTTGGCTACTTAACTGACCAAATCAATATTCCAGGAATTTAATTGACTTGATGCTATACTCTGATTAAAAAGTATTCCTTTAATTTTTTTGAGCAGTGTATATTACCAATTCTTAGGTGTGATGGCTGCATTGGTTTACTTCTATAGGCTTTCTTCTATTTTCATCTGGTGATCTGGCCAGTAAGTCTATTGTTTTTCAAAAGAACAAGCTCTCTTGCAGATGTATCAGGTACAGGGATGAGACAAAACTATTCAACACAGACAGTGGTGCTTACAATTATCAGCTTTTATTTATTTATATAAAACCTTTATACCAAAACGAAAAAAACAAAACCAAAAGTGTGAGCTGGAGTTTGGCTTCAATTTTTTAGTGTATCTAAATCTACTAGTACACCTAACACCCCCAGATGAACAATGCTTCTGTCCAGTGGTTGCCCTGTGCTCCTTCATCCAGGGTGGGGGCACTCTAATACAGGTGGTCTGTTACTGGCCAGATCACTAGGAAAAATCCTATAAAATTAAAGCAAATGCAGGCACCACATCTAAGGATTGGTAGGCTGCAATATACTACAATTTTGGTTTTGGGTTGAATACAGCTCCAGTTAATTGCATGCATGACAAGTATTGTATAATAAGAAATATAACAGTTCTTTATTACTGCTTGCATAGATCGCAGTATTCCCCCTGACAATGCCTTCAAGTGCTTTATTTTCCATATGGTTGAATCTAGTCCGCATCTACTTTCTGGACTGAGATACTAGTATAGAGATGGCACATTTATGTAAATCCTGCTGCCTTTGCAGTCTTGGCTATGTTGAGATTCGTAAGACACAATTTTAGCCCCAGCTGTAGCTTTCCAACCTTTCTGCAAAATTACATTGTTGCAGTCTAATCACTGAAGGTGAGGAGACTGAGTTAATTCTTCTTCCTGCCTGCAGGGGACTGATGGCATAATAATTATAATACAGGATTTATTTAGCGCCAACAGTTTGCTCAGTGCTATTACAATATAAAGGGAGACAATACAGCAACAATACAGTTCAATACAAGAGGGTTAGGAGGGCCCTGCTCCTTGGAGCTTACAATCTAAGATCCATAAGACAAAGTCACTTGTTTAAAGATCAATAACTGCTACAGTTAGCAGAAATGTATACAGAGAAGCAGTAAATGCCTTAGGGTTGGGCAAATACAGAAAACACATCGGCAGATTGCGAGGAGCAGTTTTATATACACTATACAAGTGCAGTATGAGAGCATAACAATATAGTCTCAGAACCCACCAGGGGAGGGACCCAGTGGGGGATGTTGTTCTATGGGTTATGTCAAACTACAAAAATGGCTTTTTAACGCTAGTAAAGTTTTTTTGTATTGTGACATGTCTGGAATTAATTCATTGTGACTTGTAAAGTTAATGAAAGGTCCACTTTATGTACATAAGATTGGTATAGCTAGACTCTTTAGGCTCATGCACATGGGTGGTTTGGCTTCTACAGTGTAAATATTGGTCTTTTTTAGGTGCAAGGGGGGCACATTTGCAATATATAGCCTGTTGCCAGCAGCCTTTCAAAATGAATGTATAGCCCTTAATGCGATTACCAATTTTCACAGGCAGGGGGCTGTACACTGCACCCGTGTCCCCCTTGCGCCCATAAACACCTGATTTTTACAATGTACGAGCCAAACTGCCTGTGTGCATGAGCCCCCAAAGTAGGAAAAAAAATCCTAGTAAGATCAGTGCATCTTTGACCAGGAGTCTGTCAGGTAAGAGATAGGAATTTAAACATAAAACTAGTGGTTCACCCCATGCAAGATTTAACATAACCAATATAATGACCCCTAAGGTGGAGGTTCTCTTTGGAAGCAATACTGAATATATATTCTTGTTTTCCTCTACCTTAAGAACATGACCCTCTCTCCTGGCATTCATTGCTTCTGGATGAATTTTTCTTGAATTCATACATTGAAAAGTAGTAGTTCCTCCAACATTATCAGCATGATCCTAGGACTAACACATCTCAGACTCCCAGTGGATCTGCATGTTTTCTGTGTGATGTGTTCACAGCTAAATCAGAAATAATACACAGCTGCCCCCTGCCTTATGATTTCCTGCTAGTGTCATTAACACCAGAGCCTTGGCAGGGCTTCAAAAGAAAACACAGCTTAAACCACAAACACAGGAACTCATCGGCAGTCGTTGGGATCCATTTAAAATTTTACACTAGAGCGGCACCGCTGACTAATGGAAAAAATAACTTGTATGCATTTTATATACCAAGAAATACTACAGTTCTGAATGCATAGATGGCTTTAAGACCTTGCAGTGTTTCCTTTGTGAATGTCTTATATACCTTATCTGCAAATGTATAAGTGAATACATTTTTTTAAACAAAGTTATTGGCTGAATTTATTGCCACAATCATTAAATCAGGAAAAATGCAGTGGAAGACCTTAGATACCTCTTATGCTTAAAAGACAAATAAAGTCACAGCATACATTTTATAACAGCATTATAATATACAGTAACCAAAAATGAAACCCTACTGACCACTTCTACTTTTATTGGGGTGGGCCTATGGCAGGGCAGGAGGTGAGAATAATAGTGGCATGCTAAGCATGCCACACCAAATGCTGAGTGTGGCCAAGTTGTGCTAACAGTGGAAGGATTTAAAGGGGCATGGTTTATTAACCTGGGTCAGGAGTGCAGGCCCAACTGTGCACTGTAAGTCACTGTTACAAGCAAGGGCAAGGTGGTCAATAATCCACATCCTTATCTCCTGCAATGAAGTTTGCACAAGGTGAGAGGGGATGTGACCTCATCATTAACCCCGGACACAGCTGGGAGCAGACATACCCCGCCCTTCTCTCCTCCAACTCCTTGCCAATCACCAAAATGTCTCTAAGTTGGAATACCCTGCAACCGCAAGGGCACCAGTATTAAAGCTTGAAATAAATCAGGGACACGTTCTTTATCTAGGAACAAAATTGGAGACAAGTTTTCCCCCAGAGACAGCCCCCTAAAATTGGGGCCTATTCCCAGAAACCAGGGACGTGTGGTCATCCTATTAGAATAGGAAAATGGGCAAATGATCGTTCTATTTGACAATCCAATAAAATCTTACTTGAAAAATCCCCTGCCATGTTTTGAGTTCTGTCTGTCGGATATCTGACTTGCATGCTTTGCAGCCTCTCCACTGCTGTTTACTTTTTATTTCAAGGAACTAAGTATCCCATGGCACATTGCTTTATGCAAGCAGTAATTCCTGTACTGACTCCACCTTCTGAAACTCCTCCTTTCAGTACCTCTTTTGTTCAGAAGGCAGGTTCTGTGAAATGTGTGACACAGCAGTGCCTACTCACAGGTCATAGTAAATACAGCATTCAAGGAGTCCAATGTGTGGGGTTCTTCACAAAGTAAGTTTAAAACTTTGATTGTTCAGAGAAATAGGAGGCTAGGAATAATTGAAATACAATATGGAAATGAATATATGGTTTTACATTTTGAGCACAGACAATGCTTTAAAGTAATTTGTAAACCCTCCCCCCTTCAGTTTAAAATAGAAATGAAAGGCAACATTAACCTCATTGCGCCGGCAATACGCATATATGCAGTCTCTTGGTTGGTTGGGCCTTGATGCCGAGAGGCTGAATATATGTGTACCAAAATGTAAACAAAGCGGTGCCGAGAGTGCGTGCTCCCAGCACAGTTACCAGCGCCTAACAGTAAGCTCCCGATGGCTACTTGCGTCTCATGTGACTGCTGGCACAGCCAATCACTTCGGTCACATGATTATAAATCCCATCCCGCCTCCTGGCAGCAGAAACCCCTTTAAAGGGCTGGTAGGCGCCAGTGTTAAGGGGTTAATTTATAGATAACCTCTGGTTATTAGGAACTTTTGGATCGTTGGATCTGACCTCTTCTATTTTGAAGATAAATTTGATGTTGTTGATCTACTCCAAAACTGATGGTAAGGATTGTTCTTTTAGTGTAGTGAGAAGACGAGAGACATTTTTTATTTAAAGCAGATCTTTGGAAGGTCCAATAAAAGAGTTTCTGTGGAGAGTGTCTCTCTCGTTTTAGCAATATGGATGATTAAATGGCGAATTGAACCCAAAGAGGTTCTGATTGCTGAGCAAGTCCAACATATGGAAGGGCTGCTTCATTGGGAAAACTGGTGATTTATATAGGTGGATAAGCAATTTAAAGGAAGCCTCTTGGGTTTTTAGCTGAGCATTTGTGAGACAGGCTGCAAATTATTTCCCATTGTTGGTCTGTAAACTGCATTTGTGGATCCCTTTGCCACTCTGAATTTAGGGGATGATTTTCTGGGGATCCCATAAGCTTATGTATAACATTGAGTTTGCATGCCAGGTTCGGGGTGCATGCCGTCCCAAAAAAGGCATACAAATAATGTCCATAAGAACAGTATGTAACATTTGGATTGACTGTATAATATGTAGTTGCTCGTTTGCAAATGGGACCACATGGGAATGGTATGTGTACCATCTGCTTGGGTTTGATTCTGTGTTTCAATCATGGAGCCATTGGGAATGAAATGAAAGGCTGGGAGCAACTTTATGGGACCAGTTTAAAAGAAAATAAAAACTAAAATATGGAGGGGTTCCTTCTTTGTGTGGTTAGTGGGCTAGGTTGTGAGGTTAGTTAGTTGTCTCTTGTTGCTCTGAAGAAAAAAAAAGAAGTAAAATTGATCCAGTGGTTAATTCGGTTTGATTTTTACACATATGATTAAAAAACTGTCAATTAAAATTAATTTTTTTATTGAAATTTTAAACCAGAGGTCCATATTTCCTGTCACTTTTTGCCCGTTCACACATAATTGTGTATAAAGAAAAAAAACTGAAAAAATGGATGTGCATTGCATTCCGTTAGCATGGATATGGACATATGCGTGTTGATGTGTGTTTTAAATGTACATTGAGACAAGTTTTTATGAATGTTATATTTACATGCATTTTCCGGTTATTTCCTTTGACATCACATCCTATTTCTGTTTGTGACTTGAGAGAAGAAGCGAGGGAGAAAGGAACAAAAAAAGAGAAAAAACCCATTTTTGTTTTTGAAGAAGTATTGGCAAACAGGATATCTAGTGTAATAGCCCTAATCACTGTGATTGCTCTAGTGTTATCAAGAAGGAAGCGGATGAGGAGATTGGGGCAAGCCAAATGGCGCTGTTGGGCACATATATTGCTCATACAGTGTGACAGCAACAGCCAGTTTTGGACCTTACCACCTGGATTTACGATGTCACTCATCTATTTCTGTAAACCTTGCCATTGAGACACCTCACTAGACAGCTTTTCACTGCACATTCTTTACTTTTTCCTCTAAGGTGCCTGCTGTATGGGTTGTGAAGAACAAAATAATAAAAAGCTTTTCTTTTTTCCTTAACCACTTGCCCTCCTGAGGATTTACCCCTCTTCCTGACCAGGCCTCTTTTTGCTATTCGGCGCTGCACTATTTCAACTGGTAATTGCGCGGTCATGCAATGCTGTACCCAAACAAAATGTATGTCCTTTTTTTTCCCTCACAAATAGAGCTTTCTTTCGGTGGTATTTGATCACCTGTGCACTTTTTAGTTTTTGCGCTATAACCAAAAAAAGACAGAACATTTTGAAAAAAAACAACAATATTTTTTACTTTCAGCTATAAAAAATAAATAGTAAATTCAAAGTTGGTCAGAAATTTAGGCCAAAATGTATTCTGCTACATGTTTTTGGTAGAAAAAAATCCCATTAAGTGTATATTGATTGCTTTGTGTGAAAGTTATAGCGTCTACAAACTATGGTATATACTGCAATTTATGCCATTTGTTTTTGCTATACAACGCTGCGCTAGTTTAACTGACAATTGCGCGGTCATGCAATGCTGTACGTAAATGAAATTTATGTCCTTGCTTTCACACAAATAGAGCTTTCTTTCGGTGGTATTTGATCACCTGTGCGCTTTTTATTTTTCACACTATAAACAAAATAAGGCCAAAATGTATTCTGCTACGTCTTTGGTAAAAAAAATCCCAATAACTGTATATTGATTGCTTTGTGTAAAAGTTATAGCATCTACAAACTATCGTATAGATCAGGGGTCTCCTAACTATGGTACTCCAGGTATTGAGGAACTGCAAGTCCCACAAGGCCTTGCAAGACTCTGCCTCTGGGAGTCTTGTCTGTGGCTGTCGGAGGCATGATGGGACTTGTAGTACTTCAACAGCTGGAGGGCTATAATTTGGAGACCCCTGGTATAGATAATGGAATTTACACAGCTTTTATTTTCTGACTGCCTATCACATTTCTTGAGGTGCTAAAATACCAGGACAGTACAAACATCTCAAAATTACCCCCATTCCAAAAAGTAGAAACCCTAATCTAAATGTTTTTGTTTTCTTTCTTCATTTTCCAAAAACTTGTGACAACAAACGAGATCTGCAAAATACTCACTATGCTTCTTATTAAATTCCTTGGGGTGTCTACTTTCCAAAAAGGGATCATTTGGGGGAGTTGTTGCTTTTCTGGCATTTCAGGGCCTCTGAAACTGTGATAGGTCGGCAGGAAGTGTAATGAGGAAATAAAGCCCTTTAAAAGTCTTTAAAAGGTGGATTTTGCGGTCTTGTACTTGGCTAGACTGCCAAAAAGTTTTTCACATGTGGTATCCCCATACTCGGGAGAAGTAGCAGAATGTACTTTGGGGAGTAATTCCACATATACCTGTGGCATGTTTAAGTGACAATTTTGTGTAAAAAAAAAAAAAGATAAAAGTTTTTTTTTTTTTTCATTTTCCGAAAACTTGTGGTAAAAAAATAAATTCTTCTATTGACTCAACATGCCTCTCAGCAAATAGTTTGGGGTGTCTACCATCCAAAAGGGGTTGTTCTGGGGGGGGGCATTAGAAGTTTATGCCACACATCACTCACGCTGTATTTTTTGCTATGAAATTACTTTGAACCCCCAAACATTAAATATTTATTTTAAAGCAGACACCCTAGTGAATAAAATGGTGGGTGCTGCAATTTTTTATGTCACATAGTACTTGCGCAGCGATTTTTCAAACCAAATTATTTGAAAAAAATACACTTTTATTTTTTTTACTTTTAATGCACAAAAACACAATATATTGGACAATTATTTGGTAAGATATAAAAGATGATGGTATGCTGAGTAAATAGATGCCAAACATGACATGCTCTAAAATTGCGCATGCTCCATGCAATGGCGACAAACTGCATACATTTTTTTTATATACATAGGCAACGCTTTAAAAGCCTTTACAAGCTACCATTTTAGATTTACAGAGGAGTTCTGGTGCTAGAATTACTGCCCTTGATCTGACATTCGCGGCGATACCTCACATGCATGATGCAACTGCTGTTTACATACTGGCGCAGGGTCAATGCTCGCGCACGCGGGGGCGGCGAGGGTGCTTTTTTAAATTATTTTTACACTGTCCCTTTTCATTTTTTTTTTTATTACTTTTAATGCTATCACAAGGAATGCAAATATTCCCTATAACTTCAATGGCCATTGTCATATATTCTTTTCTGAGAAATCTGGGGTCTATCAGACTCCCAGATATCTCTTCTGCCCTCACATTATCTAATCTCACCAAGATCTGTGTGATCAGATGCTTTCCCAATTTACAAATGGCGCTGTTTATATCCTGCAAAACTGAAGTGATGAAATGCTCGTAGCTTCCGGTTTCTTAGACTGTAGAGATGGTTGGCATGATTTCGTTCTCCAATCGGCTATATGGTCAGCTGGCAGAAACACTGGCTGCATTCTCAGGTTCCCCCAATGGCACGGGACTGCCCGAGAAGGCCATGGAAGGCAGCGGGGGAGGGGGGGCATCTTCTTCTGCTGCTTGTAAAAGCAATCCTGCAGCTAATTAGCCACTAGGATTGCTTTTACATGAAAGCCAATTGCTGGCTGAAAAAAACGATACCAGGATGATGCCATCCTGGTATGACCACTCAAAGTCCAGTGATGTACCTGTACATCGCTGGTCCTTGTTGGGTGTATATGCTATGTTCTTTTTTTTTTTATGCAGCCTGTGGGCTGAATGAAAAAAGAAGAAATCTCTGCCAGAAAAAGTGCGTGATATACCCACCATTAGAATATACAGCCCTGCATTAACCCATTTCTAATGGTGGGCACACGTGAAATGTGCCAAAAAATATTATAAATATATATGCCGAAGCAAAGGGGCCATCCACCCCAGGCCCCCATGCTTCGGTATATATGCTCTTTTTTTTTTTTTTTTTAACTGCGGTTGAAAAATCTCATCTAACAGCACTGCACACACCTACTTATATATATTCTGAGAGCAAGACCCTGTTGCTGTCAGAATAAACAAGTAGGTGCTGCAGTTGAATGACATCCTCATTTCTCAAACAGGCTTCTTCCCCCTTTCTAAGATGGGTATTTACAAGCCGTTGGGGGAAGCCCTGGCGATTAGGTCACACGGTGCCACATGTGCCAATTCCAAGACTGTACAAATGTCTAAATATGGTACGCTTGAATAAAAATTGCCCACGTATAAGTGGTACCCCATATGTAAAAAGGATGACACCAAGTCCCAAGCTATCTTGCCACTGCTCCCCATGTAGTCTGGGCATCCAGAGGGCTCTTTTCCCTTATAAATCCGAAACTTACATGTATAGCCTGTTGCCCTCTCACAGGTCCTATACATCTTGACCCCATATCTGGCACGCTTGCTAGGGAGAAATAGTTTGAATGCAAGGTGGCCAAAAAAATGAATAAGGGACTCGTCAATGCAGATGTTTTGCTGGGGAATATAGACATCTGCAAATTTTTAGTTAAGGTGATTTACGAGGGGCTGAATTTTGTGGAGCCAGTCAAATTCAGGGTCATTCCAAGGACAACAGATTGTGTTGTCATTGAAATGCATAAAACTCATTATACTTTCATATCTATCCCTGGCTATGGCAGCAGAGAACGCGGGCATATAATGAATCGGGTCTGTGGACCAATACAACCGCAATTCATTTTTTTAGTAATGCCCATGTTGAGGGTTAGGCCCAAAATACTTTAAATTCGGAAACTGTAATGGGTTTCCATGCGAATGGTCTGGCAAGGTTTGAATTTGGGTTGGCGGCGATAAACTGTTATGCATATAAATTGCTTTGATTCACAATCAATGCATACAGATATTCTGTGAAAAACAGCTCTAAAAATTAAGGGGAGTATTTAAATTTTCTGTTTCCACCTGAATTCCGGTTTGGGCAGTGAATGGGGGAAGTACGGGTGCTGCAGAATTTGTGGGCTACCAATCGGGATTTGCAAGCACATTCGAAATACTAGGGGCTCTATGGGCCTATGTGCGAATTCTTGGTGGCTGTGGGACACTTCTTCTGCTCGCCACCACACTAGCTTGTACTGCACTTATGGGACTCTCCACGGCACCAAGTGATACTGCAGTGCTGGTATGTGAAAGACCAGGATGTACTAGGCCGCTAGTGCTCACCAGTTCACCAAAAGGTAGAGCGGCACTAGTACTGGTACTCTGCTGCATATGAGAGTCATCATTTGATTGTAACATCTCAGCGACCTGGGGACTGGTACGCCTGATCTTAGCAGAGTGCTCTTCTCCATCGCCTGACCTATCTGTCAGTGTACCGCTGCTTTCTACAGGTTTGTATTCTAAGGCTGATTGTGTCAGTGAGTCTTCCCCTTCGCTCTCCTCTGACATTCTCAGAATCCTGTAGGCCTCTTCACTAGAGTACCTTTCCATTGACATTTTGGCCACTACATTTATAGGTACCTAGTGCGACTTGCGGGAAAAAGACCACCTGGCTGTCTGGGACTGCTTGAATCGCTACAAAAAAAGTTACCGGAAAGTGCTAACAGAGAACAGGCCTGATTTTTGTGAACACTGCAGTTTTGTGTGAAATGTATCAAGTGACAGTGACCTACTGACACTGCATTTGCTGGGGGAGAAGAGGGAGGGGTTAAGCGTAGGGGCTAAACGCAGGTGCTGGCAGGTTCCAGGGGTGATCCTGCTAGCGTTGCATTTTTGGGGACACTATACTAATGTGAATGCTGGTATAGTGCTGATCTGATCAAAGATATTGATCCATTCAGACACTATACTATCAATGGAGGTCTATTGTGTATGTGAGCGTGGCAATCTGATGCTATCTGGGAGGGACGCGAAAACTGTGGGAGCACTAATCACTTTTATATTTATATATATATATGTATATATATATATATATATATAAAAAATATGTATATGTTTGTGTGTGTGATTTTGCACACCAGTGCCGCCCTGGAGCAGTATTTCTACTATAGGGTGGCACGGAAGCGGTTAAACATGTCCTGTAAACAAAATTTGAAAAATAACATTTCGTCATAAATTTAGGCCAAAATGTATTCTGCTACATGCCTTTGCTAATAAAATCCCAATACGTGTAAAGGAATTGGTTTACGTGAATTTTTTTTTTTTCCACTAGTAATGCCGGAGATCAGCAAATTAGAGTGGGACTGCGGTGGGCATTCTGACACTGGGGTAACTGACTTGGTGTCACTGACATCCCCAGTGACACCAATACAGTGATCAGTGCTAAAAAATTCACAACCGCCTTTTACTATGGTGACACTGTACTGCTAGGGTGACAGTATGTAAAAAAAAAAAAAAAACATAAATAATAAGATAAAAAAAATAATAAAAATGTAAAAAGAATTTTTGGTTATAAACTAATTTGGGTTTTTTTACTAAAAAGATAATTGAATACATTTTTACTTGGGGTTTTTTACTAAAAAAAAATTGCATACATTTTGTCCAAGATTTATGAAGAAAGATTATTTATTTGAAAAATATTATAAGAAAAACACTTTTTTTTTTTCAAAATTTTTGAACATTTTCATTTATATAGCAAAAAAAAAAAAAAAAAATCCCAGTGGTGAATAAATACCTCCAAAATAAAGTTTTACCTGTCTCAAAAAAAAAATGCTAAAAAATTCATAGGGGTACAGTGTTGCATGACCGCGCAATTGTCATTCAAAGTGTGATAGCGCTGAAAGCTGAAAATTGGCCAGGACAGGAAGGAGGTAAAAGTGTCCGGACTTGAAGTTGTTAAAGGCAAAAGTGTGGAGAGTGATTGATTATTTTAATGCTACATGTAACTTCAGTGGAAAAAAAAACAATGGGAGTAGATAGAAAGGAGTAAGGAAAAAACAGAATAATAGTAACCACTCAATAAATAGCAGTAAGCCTATCTATCCAATATTCTAAGTTAGGAGCATACACGATTCATAGTAGAAAAATAAAACTATATCCTGAGGATAGCTTAAGGCAAACAGGAGAGAAAAAAAAGAGAGAAAAGAAAAAAAAACATGAGAGGGAAGGGGATTAAGGGAGAGGATAGGGCTCCATATTACCTCCAGAGAGCCTGAACAGTCAAGTAAGAAAACCACCTAAAAATGAAGCTGTCAAGTGGCCCATCAGAGAAAAAATGTTCCTGTTTGTAAGACCAGTGCCTGCTGTGCCTCCTATTCCCCAAGCCACCGGTCTTGGCACATCACTTTTGTAGTTCTTTCTCCAAGAAACAGTGATGTACTTCAGCTCCATTTGCAGTGGTGGGCGGACTGAGACTCTCAGACACATTCAACATGTACAGGCCTAGTGTGCCTGCCCACATTCACTGCAATTCCCTGTACTTGATGGGAACTGTAGTTTCCTTTTACTGCAGAGAGAGGGGAAGTTATGATGTAATCCTTGCTGTTACACCTCCTCGGCAGAGCAGATGCTGTTATCTTTTGAATTACACAGATGAGGCCATGAAACTGTAAATAGACTTTTCTCCTAAGTGGTAAGTATTTTCAAATTCTTATGAACTGTTTAGTGTTTTGTGTAGGGGGGTGCACCAATGGTTGTTTTTTTTTGCTTATCCCAGAGTTCTTTAAATTCCCTGTTAATGGAGGGAGGTGATACAAGTGGATTTGTGAAATACAGAAGGAGGTCATCTGGTTAAAGTTACAATTTAGAATGGTGGTTTATGATTTGAATACACTTAATATCCAGGTTATTACATGGAGATATGGCAAGGTGTTCCATGGTAACAATTTACAATAAGGGAGAGAGAGGACTCCCTTGGTGAGTGCCATTGTTTGGCTTTTGGAAAAAATGCTTTGCTTTTATGATTTAATTGAGAGATGTACCATTTACTTTTAACAATATATTATAGGCCCCTTTCACATGGGGCGGAACTGTCAGCGGATCTGCTTGCTCAGTGGGGGATCTGCCTGCTGATCACAGGTCCGTGTCTGCTCCATGGAAAGGGAAAACGTAGATGCATGGGAGAGGGGAGAAATGGGGATCAAAGGCACTCAAGGATGGGGAAGGCAGGAAGAAATGTTGACCATAAGAGAAAAAAAAAACGTCTCAATTTATAATTGTATTAAATGAAGTTGGGAGGAAGTGTTTGATCCAAGGTGCCCAGATCTTGTCAAAGCTGGCCATTCTGTGCAAACCTACCTATAAAAGAAATCCATACATACTCCTCTTTCCTTCTGTCTTTGCCCCAAACCTGCTCTTAGATGCTGAGTACTCATCTGCTGAAGTCTGCACCAAAACTGACACTTCTGGGAGTATAGCTCTTTGGGGTGTCATGCAGTTCCCAGTAGCTTTTTCCCTTTGGGTAATGGGAACAGATCACTTTTGTTTTGTTTCTCATTTAGACCTCCTGATCTATTGACATGCTGAAGAGAAAGATGGTATCTCATTGTTAAAAACATAAACAGGAATCTTTGAAAGAAATGGTAGTTTTCTGAACTTGGTTTCGGGGTATGTTGTTTGTTTAGTTTAAATGCAAATAGGGCTTGGAAGTAATAACATGTGCCTACAATAAACTCTTACCGAAAGTTTTGAAACTGTTACAAAATGTTTATTCTTTTACATACCTTTTCTATTGTTCAATATCTCAACTTTAGGTAAAATTGAGCTTGAATTTGCATCTTCCATGTTTCATTATAGATGGGCCCACTGACCTGAGAGGATGGGCCAAACCTTGACTTAAATTTTTGAAGTTGATGGTTCAATAGAGCTTTCTGGGGTCTGAGAATAATGGAAACCCCATTATTCAATGTATCAAACCTTCATGTGCCTTCTTCACCATTTTAGCAGTAATTTAGTAACTTTATTGCTGCAACAGAAATACTTCTAATTTATTCTCAGAATAATATATGTATGGATATATATATATATATATATATATATATATATATATATATAAAATATCATATTTCAAAGGATCCTATTCTAAAAAATGTCCAGATTGGGAAACTTCTAGAAGAGGTGGATGACATTCTTTTTGGATAAAGAGTATTTTATTTGAAGGCCACTGTCATATACAGTGGATATAAAAAGTCTACACACCCCTGTTAAACTGTCAGGTTTCTGTGATGTAAACAAATGAGTCAAAGATAAATCATTTCAGAACTTTTTCCACCTTTTAATGTGACCTATAAACTGTATAACTCAATTGAAAAACAAATTGAAATCTTTTAGGGGTGTGTGTGTGTGGCGGGGGGAGGGTAAACATCAAAAACTAAAATAATGTGGTTACACAAGTGTGTACACCCTTAACCACTAGACCTCCAGAGGATTTACCCCCCTTAATGACCAGGCCTCTTTTTGCTACTCGGCGCTGCACTAATTCAACTGATAATTGCGCGGTCATGCAATGCTGCACCCAAACGAAATTTACGTCCTTTTTTTCACACAAATAGAGCTTTCTTTCGGTGGTATTTGATCACCTGTGCGCTTTTTATTTTTCACGCTATAAACAAAAAAAGGCCAAAAATTTTGAAGAAAAACAATATTTTTTACTTTCAGCTATAAAAAATATATAGTAAACTCAAAGTTGGTTATAAATTTAAGCCAAAATGTATTCTGCTACATGTTTTTGGTAAAAAAAATCCCAATAAGTGTATATTGATTGCTTTGTGTGAAAGTTATAGTGTCTACAAACATTGGTATAGATACTGCAATTTACGCCATTTTTTTGCTATACAGCACTGCACTAGTTTAACGGACAATTGTGCGGTCATGCAATATGGTACATAAATGAAATTAACATCCTTTTTTTTCCCACAAATTGAGCTTTATTTCGGTGGTATTTGATCGCCTGTGCGGTTTTTATTTTTTGCGCTATAAAAAAAAAAGCTGACAATTTTGAGGAAAAAAAACAATATTTTGGACTTTTTGCTATAAAACATGTCCAGTAAAAAAAAAATTTAAAAATCAAATTTAGTCATAAATCTCTGCCAAAATGCATTCTGCGACATGTCTTTGCTAAAAAAAAAAAAAAACTCAATACGTGTAAATCAATTGGTTTACGTGAAAGTTATAGTGTTTACAAATGGCGGGAAAGATACTGGGATTTTTAGTTTTTTTTAATACTAATAATGGCGGCGATCAGCGACTTATGGCGGGACTGCGGCGGACATTCTGACATTGGAGGGTACTGACTTGGGGTCACTGACATTACCAGTGACACCAATACAGTGATCAGTGCAAAAAAAAAACCCACTGACACTGTACTAATGGCACTGGGGAGGAAGGGGTTAAGTTTATTTTTCAGGGATGGGTTATCTGTGTGAGGGGGAGTGTTGTACTAGGGGGCGGGGGTGTGTACTGCAGGGGACACCGCTGATCGGGAGAGAGAAACTCTTCTGTCCTGATCAGCTTGTCCTGGAGCTGTCAGGGAACTGACAGAAAGCACAGCTACTGCAGCTGTGCTCTCTGTCAGCTATCGGCTGTGACCCGACAACTGACATCCGCGGCTGTGATCGGCGGGACAGGTAGGGTGGCGGCGCACCTCGTGTGCGCCCCCAACCTGTTTACAAAACACACGTTTTAAAACGTGGTTTTGCATGCCCGTGCCGCCCTGCCGCTGTATTTCTACAGTGGCTGGGCGGCATGTGGTTAAACTAATACTTTGTTGAAGCACCTTTTGATTTTATTGCAGCAGTCCTTTTGGGTATGAGTCTATCAGCATGGCACAATGTCGCCCCTCACATCAGTGTCCCCAACAGTGTCCCCCCTTACATCAGTGTCGCCGTCAGAGTTTTCCTTCTATTAATGTCTCCATCAGAATTCCCCTTACGTCAGTGTCCCCATCAAAATCCTTACCTACATCAAAGCCCCCCATTACATCAGTGTCCCCAAAAGTGGAGACTGTGCACATTAGCTGTTGGCCAGATAAAATCTAGTACCAGGCAGCATGTCGTACACGGGTCACCCCTGGTCTATCTTATTGAAGGGCAAAGGAATATAGTTACATTAATAAACAAATCGAAAATGCAGCGCAACAATATAAATACAAAATATAGTGCTAAACAAATATATGCAAAAACAAACGACTCTGCTTGTGAAAATCAATGTGTGCTATACCAGACGTCTACTCAATACATGCATAAGTATATTCCATGCTGGCACGTGAATGCAGGACACTTGATTGGCCCCAAGTATTGCCCCTCCCTCTGCCATACTGAGTACTGCTGTACAGGAAATTTTAGCAGGCTGATAGCCTCTGGGTAATCAGTTTTCCTCCCACACTCCAAAGACATGAATGTGTGGAGCGATCTGGGGAAGTTTAAAAGTGCTGGCCAACGGTGGTGAAGATCTATGTAGCAGTATACCCTCCCGGGTTAAAGGGGAAAGTGTATTTTGACCTGTCATTACGGGTCAAACCTGGAGGTGAGCACAATTGAGTGATGGAAGCGGATGAGCAGTAAGGGATGACACAGGAGCACCGTACACGTGTATACAGTAGTGTGGTACACTGGTCTATTTTGAAGTACAATGGATTTAAAGGGACGGTTCACCAATTTTTTGAGACTATATTCTAATAACACTTATAGTTAGTGTATGTGGATCACAATTTATGGAATATATACCACACAAGTCCACGTACTGATATTCAAGATTTAAAGGGCCAGTTCACTATTAAGGATAATTATTCGTTATTTGTGTGCACAATTCATGTAGAGCACTGGTTATGTGCAGTTTCTGGAGTCCTACATGTATGTATTGATTAGACGTCTGGTATAGCACACATTGATTTTCACAAGCAGAGTCGTTTTGTTTTTGCACGTATTTATTGTTTAGTACTATATTTTGTATTTATATTGTTGTGCTGCATTTTCGATTTGTTTATTTATGTTGTATATGTGGGAACATGTAGCAGCACAAATTTTTCTTTTTTTAGGAGGTCCATAGCACTGAGGGTTTTCTATACACATAAATATAATTACATTGCTTTTATGTTCTGAGCTGCTAACTGTTACTTCTTATTACTATACATAAACTGTTACAGCGCTAAGATGTGTTATTGTACTTACACAAAAATTATGAATCAGAGTAGGCTGATTTTAAGTTTAAAAGGCAAGTAGGATATTTGGCGCACTCCGAGACGGCGTAAGGAGGTAGATGCGGCATACAATAGTATGTATAAGCATATAATCAGTGGTGATGGAATTTGGGAAAATAAATCGTGAACAATATAATGTAATAAATATACAAATAAAGAGTCCTGTAGGTAGTCTGATGCAACATGGAGTGGAGGCAGCTGGCCAATAATGAGCTAGAGAGGCCATGTGGAAGCCACCAGCACCACCACCAGATGCTAGTGACCACCTTCCATCCAGAGCAGCAATGGGCAAACTACGGCCCAGCGGACCTTTTAATCTGGTCCGCGGAGCGTGATAAAAAAAAAAAAACAGCCAGGGCAGGCAAACACTGGCTGTCAGGATGTGTGTAGGCGGGGCAGCGTGACGAACGTGAGGGGAGCTAGGCTCCTCTCACAGTCCGCCCTGAAGACCGGAACGGCGCGGGAACTCGGCGAGAGGAACGCGCGGAGCAAAGGTAAGCAAATTGACACAGGGGGGACTTGGCTTACTACTTGGGGGGGAATAGTACTATGGGGGATGAAATACTATATGAGGGATGAATTAATATGGGGAATGAATTACTATAGGGGGGATGAATTACTATAGGGGGGATGAATTACTCTGGGGGATGAATTACTATAGGGGGGATGAATTACTATATGGGGGATGAATTACTATGAGGGATGAATTACTATATGGGGGATGAATTACTATATGGGGGATGAATTACTATATGGGGGATGAATTACTATGGGGGATGAATTACTATATGGGGGATTAATTACTATAGGGGGGATGAATTACTATAAGGGATGAATTACTATATGGGGGATTAATTACTATGCTTACTATGGGGGAATATTACTATACTTACTATGGATGGCATGGTAGTGTTTAAATTAATCTAAACATTTAATGTTACAAATTTTAATTTAATTTATATTAATTCACACATACACAACATTCATCTACTCTTGGTCCGGCCCCCGGGTCCAATATATGAACCCATTGCGGCCCTCAAGTCAAAAAGTTTGCCCACCCCTGATCCAGAGGCTTCATACTCCTTCACTACAACGGATGCTTGTTAATTTACAAGCGCAAACCTACTTATGCTTTGTGAGTGGCCTGTAATACTTTTTATCCATTAAAAAGTTTTCATACTGCACTTAGAGGGCGCCGCCTCTTTCTTCCTGATTTTGAGTTTAAAGTGAACCTGCAAGCCAAACAATGCAAGGTCAGTTTATTGCCCCGCTCTCAGCTGCACATATTTACTTTACTTCCTCTGCCCTGTTGTTTCTTTCAGCCACTAGGAGCAAATTAGGAACACCCCATGTAAGGTCTGAGCTTACACAGGGCTTAAGGTTTCCTGCCCCATGTGACAGCTCTGGGTTATTGGCCAAGCACCAGCACTGCCGTTTGGAGTGGGTAACATCCTCCGCCATACCCAGAATTACTGACTTGTTAAAGTGGAAGAAAACTCTGCTTTGTCACTTTTACCTACAGGTAAGTTTACAATAAAACTTGTAGGTAAAATGAAGATCTCTTTATCTCTTATATGTGCACAGTTTAGGAGATATTCGCATGTTTTGAAGCCGGTGACTCCACCAGCACATGTGCACAGTGCATCACTGGACAGCCAGATCACTTTTAGAACCAGCTGAGCAGAGCTATAATGCATCTGACTGCATGACACAGGCCACATGAAAAGCAGCAAAGTGAAACAAAAACGAGAAGCGCACCAAGCTTGCGCATTACCTCTGTTACCAAAATTTGTTAATTAGAAAATGGTACTCACAAACAGCGAATAAAATCAGGCATGTAAGTCCTCAAAGGGACTTCAAAGATAAGGAGCCAGCGCGAATCCCATCATGGGGGTAGACACTCAGTACAGCTGATGCATTTCTAAGGCCATACCTTCTTCATCAGAGTTAGCTCTGATGAAGATGGTATGGCCTTTGAAACGCGTCAACTGTACTGAGTGTCTACCCCCATGGTGGGATTCGTGCTGGCTCCTTATCTTTGAAGTCCCTTTGAGGACTTACATGCCTGATTTTATTCGCTGTTTGTGAGTACCATTTTCTAATTAACAAATTTTGGTAACAGAGGTAATGCGCAAGCTTGGTGCGCTTCTCGTTTTTGTTTCACTTTGCTGCTTTTCATGTGGCCTGTGTCATGCAGTCAGATGCATTATAGCTCTGCTCAGCCGTTTCTAAAAGTGATCTGGCTGTCCAGTGATTCCAAGGGACTGGACTTGTTGCAGCATAACCAGTTTGCAGTTTAGCAGCCAGAATGTATGGCAGATTATGCTGGATGGCAGAATAAATCAGTAGGCAATACTAATATACAAGTGTACACAATGCCTGATAATGTATAATATCCTTTGAAGGTTTTTGTTGTCTTGAATTTGCAAAGAGATTGGTATTTTACTGTAAGCAATCCAGTTCTGAATAAATGCTAATAGCTTTAGGTGTGTTAATATTAATGTGAACTGATGGAACTGCTGGAGGTCAGTTCAGTTTTTATTTTACCATTCTCTTTCTCTTATTTAAACAGACATGGGCTGCATTTGTTGTCTTGTTGGGGTTGCATGCCACAGTGAAGGGACCAGTGTTACATTTCTGCCAATTGCTGTGAATAAAATGCACCAATTTAATTTTGCTATATTAGGACTTTTGCCAAGAAAATTTTGTTTGGAAATGACTGCAGAAATAAGGCAGCACTATGCCAAGTTAATCCTTGAGGCTTTATTTTGACCCATCCTTGACTCTCTGCAGGGTGTCAGTGCTAATCCCCATTCACACGGGCCTTTTAAAGCTTAGTAATTCCTCACTCTGTGACTTCCCTGGTACTCAGTGGTCTGAAGTAAATATTTATTTCAGTTCTGTTTTCTCTCCACCGAAAACATTGTTCTCTGGAACAAAATGAGTACAATTGGTGATTCTCAGTACCCTCTCTTTAGAGAAATCACGCAAACATGATAAGGATTTTGTTTTATTTTCCTGTGCTGTTGCATGGCTTAATAGTCTGCATAACTGTGTGACACTGTGCATATATTGGGCTAGCTGGTGTGCTTACGGCCATGACTCCAGAGTCCCATGACTCATGACTGTTTAAAGTCTTTATCCCGTCAGAAGAACAATGGCCTGTCTTAAAATATGCCCCAGTGTAGAGATGATCAGGCACACTGCAGGGTCTTTTCCACATTTCCACTCCAGCGGATGAGCGGATTCTCTTGACCCCCTCAACAGGGTGATTGAGGAGACGCCGCCAGTCCAAGCTCCCCTACTGCATAGGCATTGTGAGAGCGGGCTACTTTGCCATGCTCAGACAAGCAGCACAAAAGTCTCTCTTTTGTTTGGCTCAACAAAGGCACAACAAGTGTGACACAATGGCAGAGTCTTATCACAGAAAGGCCAGACTGTGTGGGGCATCGGACTGCTTCAGGCCTGTTCAGAGCAGTGAACTTGCTGCTTCTGTTTGCATTGAATCAAAACCCAGAATACAGTATTTACTTAAGTAGTAAACATTCTGTTATGTTCTGTTATGCAATTATATCTCCTAACTGAAATTAATTATTAAGGTAATAAGGCTTTCATCTGCATATACTTTGCTGTACAAATGCTGCCCTTAAACCTAAGAGGATGGTCAGACATGCTGGCACAATCCAACTGCGCTTTAGGGAGCAGATCTCCAGAGTGCCACAGTGCATTCTTCTTCTGTCCTAGCAATTGTATGCCTACAGATAGAAGGGGTGAAGGAGAACAGTGTAGATAGATGCCATCATCATGTACTATCTCAGGGTAGAAAAGCGATCCAGGCAGGTTTTCTAAACTTTCCAGTTAAGGGTTCTCCTCCTCTAGAATTCTTGGTCACCAGTCATGTTTCTCTGCCATAGACTTTAGGTGTTATGTCTATGGACTGCTGAAGTGTTCATTATTATAATACACAGAAGAGTGCAAATGCTAGAAAAGTTCTGAACCTGGGGAAAAGTTCTAATTTAGCATATCTTTACAGCAGCCAAGTGTGTCATAAGTAAAACAGGGAAAGAACCTTGCGTATCTATAGAAATCCTTTTCAGAATAATTCTATAGGTGTACTGCATAGAAAATGTCCTATACATTATAGTCCAGTCCAGGTTTCACGCAGTTTAACCATGGGTCTGTCAAAAACTGTCAGTTTCAGACGAAGGAAAGTGGCTCAATGATGCTGTTTTCTTGCAGGGATACCACCCACAACTCATTTTGAATGGGCTGCCAATACACAAGAACAGGCAAAAAAAAGTACATGCAAACTTTTTTTGGTGCATCATACCACAGTATGTCACTGGTGCTTTGCAATGCATGTGTGGCAGAGCTGCGTTGCCTTAGTGCTTTGGGATATCATTCAAAATAAATGGTACCACGGTGCACCAAAGCACAACGCACTGCAGTGTAAATGTGCTTTGGCCCATAAAGAGCACAGTACTTTGCTCTGCACATTACTCTTCACTAAGGCGTCCTTTTATCATGCAGTGGTAAATGACCGCTTCTCAGTTCACTGGCATTCCCAGAGGAGACAGGTCTCCTCTGAATGCCTGTTCATAAAGCGGCGTGAATCGCTCCTCCTAATGAGAGAAGCGATCTACAAACTTTTTGAACTGTAGAAAACGGCTGCTGTTAATGTAATCTCGTGAGATTACAGCAAGAGATCAGTCAAAACACACAGTTTACTAAGCAGAGGTAAATTACTGCTGCTTCGTTTGCGATCTCCCCAATTCTCCACCTCTGGGCTGGAGAATCTGGAGGGAGAATTTTCACACAGATCGCCAGTGAAGGGCTGACATCACTCCTTCATACACTGGCCATCTGTGTGCTGAGATGATCAGTGGAGAACATGTTCTCCGCTGATCATCTCTGTTTCCTAAACCACCAATGATCTGAGATCAGCAACGATCCTCAGGATCTCTGCTGATCTCAGTTTCATAAAAGGACACCTAAATTTGGGGAGCTCAGTTTGTTGTCAAATTCAACCAACCTCTCTGCTTATCAGTGTTCTGTGCAGCATTATGCAGAGAACATTCTGAGGGTTATGCTTTAAAGTAGTTGTAAAGGCTCATGCTTTTATACCTTCATGCATTCTATGCATGAAGGTAAAAAAAAAAAACACCTGTGTGCAGCTGTGCCGCCAGCCCCCCTAAAACTTACTTGAGCCCCAATCCGATCCAGTGATGCGCACGAGAACTTTGGCTGTCCCGTGACTCTCCTTCCTCATTGGATGAGACAGCAGTGGTAGCCTTTGCTACTGGTAATCACTGCCAGTGATTAACTGCCACTGTTAATCACAGTGCCACTGTTAACTGCCACTGTTAATCACAGCCAGTGAGGAGAGAACGGGGGTGGGGCTGAGCTCCGTGTGTGCATGGGCTTACAGAGCAGTGGATTGGGAGCTTACCTGCTTCGGTGCCCCCATAGCAAGCTGCTTGCTATGGGGGCAGGAGGGAGGGGCCTGGAGCTCCAGCGGCAGACCCATGAGGAGGAGGATTGGGGTTGCTTTGTGAAAAACCACTGCACAGAGCAGGTAAGTATACCACGTTTGTTATTAAAACAAACAAAAAGAAAAGCAAGCCTTTAACATCACTTTAAACATACTGGGGGGGAATTTATCAAACCTGGAGCCAATAGGATTCAGAGCATGGAGCATGGCAACCCATCAGTTTCTGTTTTTAGCTTGTTCAGTTAGGGCCCTTTCACACTGATGCATTTTACCTATGTTTTTACTGTGCAAGAAAAACATAAGAAAAAGGTTTCCCTTTAAATCATTTGGGACTCCTCACACCATTGCACTGCGGGTGCGGTGTATTTAGAAAAGTCCTGCATGCTGCATCTTTGTTCCTGTTTTGAAAACCACCCCAAAAATACTGCTCACCATTGAAAGGAATGGAAATGCAACAAAAACGCAACATGTTTTGCTTTTGTGGCACATGTCCATTGTTCACAGGTGCAGGCAACCAGAAAACATACCAGAAATGACTGGAAGATCACAGCAAAAAACACATTTATTTTTAGCGCAATTTTTCTACAGAGCAGTGTGGAAGTAGCCTTAAACTTTGAAAATGAAACATTTAACCCTGGTTCACATATATACATTTTTGAATGCGTGTTTGGCAGCACTAAGGCTGCATTCACACTTGTGTGTTTTGTAGCTTGAAGCTCCAAAAACGCTCAAACTTAAAAAATCAATTGTTCTCTTATGTGCCTGTTCGCTTGATCAGATGTGAACAGGCACCATTGAGCTTTTTTGGAGCTTCCGAGCTTCAAGCTACAGAACTCTCAAGTGTGAATGCAGCCTAATTGGATGCCAAGCTGAATAAAGTGCGTTTCTATGGAGGGTGTTCAGATATGTACGATTGATCAGCACTGCATATTTGGGAAAGGGTCGTTTGCGTGTTTGAGAGGGTGCAGTGTGATTTGAGAGAGGAGAGACCTATGGACAATGCACATCCAAAAACCGAGTACTTGGAAAGTCGCATCAAAATGCATTGCTGTTCAAGCAACCCACATGTGATTCACAGGCAGGAATCACCGTGCCAAAATGGAACGATTTTAGAAAGCATATACATAAACTAAAGCCGGCCATACATGGGTCAAAATTCAACCGATTTTTCGTTCGAAAATCAGACCTAAGAATAATCAGCTGATTTTCGCACTGTTAGTGGGTCAATGGCACCGGCCGATTTTCGTGGTTCCTCTTTTCGGTGATCGGGCATGTTGGAAAATTCGTGAAAATCAACCGATTTTCGACTCAATGATGGTCAAATCGTACGATCGTTTTTCCAAAAAGAATATGTGCATGAGCCGTGACCTGGAAGGAACAGAAGTTTTGGCTGTTATTTGGGTTGAACTTTATGACTTGGTCGGCTGATTTTCGAAATCATTGATGGCACCATTGGATTACCGAGCAAACAGCGTTTTTGATTTTCGGACGAAAAATCGATTGGAGTTTGAACCATGTAGGGCCTACATTAGGCTTAAGGTAATTGGTTGCCATGCACAGCTACTCCAAAGTTAATACATTCCCCTCATTGTTTTCTAGAGAGGTAAGTGGGAGGTTTCTTTTTCTTTGCCGGAGTTTTCAGGATTGCATGTGTATTGGCAAGGACCCAAACCGTTCAGTAGCTCTTGAAGTTACATCTTGAATAGCTGTCTTGCTATCATTTTTATGTATTCAATCATGATGTTACATTTGTAAACTCTGTTTTATATTTTACATATTCTCTTGGGATACCTGTGTCAGGAAACTTTGGTTGTCCTGGATGACACGGTACACATTACTCTCACAGTCTCACATTCACCTTCAATATGAAATGACACTGAAACCTTATAGTTATTGACTAGGAATGAGCATACATGCAAATTAAATATTGTTAGGTATCCTTTTTATGTCACCAGCAGTATTTTTGTTATATCTTCAGTATCCTCACACAGGTGAAGTGTCTTAGGTCTCTGATGGGTTTTATCTCTCCAAACACTGTATTTTGTGGTAAAGCTTCAAGTGGTGTGATAAAATGTGATAATCCCTTCACTGTGTTTGTGGTAACACTTAATTCTCACTTTGAGTTATCTATGACATTAATAGCAGCCTGTCTGTCAGTCTAATGCCCAGGAGGGTTTGCTTTATACTGCTCTGCTTAGGCTTTTCCAAGGTCCATCTTGTCCTTCAAGAGTGGATCACATAGATGTATTAAAGTCATGAGATCTTTAGTGCCTCATGAAAGCACCGTTTATTTTCTGTTTAGTGAATCTTACATATTACTGATTTGTAAGACAAAAACATGGTCATGTGGCACATAGTGACCATAGATCTGGGTTTTCTGCTTACCCAGACACTATGGAATGGTCATCATATGCTCACCAATCTCTGTGAGAAGGATGTTATAGAAATTACTAGTGTGGACAGTTTTGGCTGCAAAGATTTTAAGCTGCTGTCTGATTAGATCATCCTAAACTATTCCTCCTAGATTGTAAGCTCCAAGGAGCAGGGCCCTCGTTTTCCTCTTGTATTGAACTGTATTGTTGCTGTATTGTCTCCTGTTATATTGTAAAGCGCTGAGCAAACTGTTGACGCTATATAAATCCTGTATAATAATAATAAATATTCTCTTTGTGGGGTTTTTTTGTGCACTTACCTTTGTATGACTGCTTTTGGACATCCCCAGAGGTCTCTTGTGTCTCTAATTAGGCACTGAAAACAAACCACCTTAAATTCTGTGCCTTTTTAAAAGGACTGTGTAATGTTTTCGTACATATTTTTTCTTTATTATAGTCCAGGCTAAAAAAAAATAACTTTTTCGTTCTTTTATTTTGTTTAGGTAGGCAAATGTAAAAAAATATATTGTGAAGTTCCTTTTTAGGCTCCCATTAGCCCTGTAACAAAACCATATAGAATAAACAACTTGAGAAACAACTCAAAATGGACCTAATTCATTATATTTTATCTTCCAATTAATTAGGGAGTACATATCCTTCCATGTTTTAGATTGTTCTGCATCAGTACATTCAAATTTTTTCCATTTCTCTTTCTATTCCTTACACTGTTAGTTAAAGCGGAACTTCACTGCATCTGAGCACCAAAAACGCTATTTAATTCCTTTTTCATATTCCAAGCAAACTCACCATCCCTCCATGTCTCCATGCTTTATTTTGCTGAGAAATCACTTTGAAAAACACCCCCTAGCATTTCTTGCTACAGCCGTCTTGTGTAAGGCAGATGATTAATGTAGCATTTACTTCCTGGAATCTGTCTGTCCTTAGTGCAGGCATACAGGCAGGATGGTGGGCTTAACTGAGAAAGCCCCTCCTCCCCTGAAGGCACCTGGGATGTATAACATAATTTGCCTAGGCATGGAAACAAGGAAGTAACTGACCAAATGAAAAAAATGCTAACAGCATAAGGATTCAAAATAATCAATGTTGATTGAGAGAGTGAAGTTCAACTTTAACAACTAAGTTTTCAGTTTCTGTCCTGGATGTTTAGTTGAAGGGGAGGATATGATTGCAAAAATCAGTAATGGCTCATGCAGAGTTACAATGCTGAAGAAGACAAAGCCTATTGGATTACAGAATGGGCAGTGTGGTCAACTCCTACTGGACTGTACAGATGTATTTAGACACACTACAAAAGTGTTATAACAAAAAACAAAGTGTAGCCATACATTGACTCTTTGCTTTAAAGTGGTTACAAAGTCTCATTGTTTGTTTATTTTCCCAAAATAAAAAGGATATTACATATATAAGGGTATTGCACAGAGCAGCCCTGAATCTCCTTTTCTGGAGTCCCCCGCCAGTGCTGTAGGCTCTTCCTCTTCTCTGTGTTCTGTGACAGGAAGCAGCTTCTTATAGTGGCACATCTGCGGGCTTGTTCCCGGAGCTGTACTGTGTGCATCCATAGACACACACAGCGCAGCTTGGCCCCACCTCCTGCTCACAGGATTTGATTGACACCAACAGACGCCAATGGCTCCCTCTGCTCTCAGCCAAGTCTGTGCAAGAAGGGAGAGAAGACTTGGAGACTGGCACAGCGCTGAATCAATACAGGACTCAGGTAAGTATTTTGAGGTGGGCAATGTGGGGTAGATTGCATAGGCAATAAAAGGTCAATTTAGATCAGATTCTTGAGGAATCTGAATATTCACTCTTAATATATTATAACTGTGCAGGCGCAGTTATGAAATATTTATAGATCAACTTCTTTAAAGTGGAGCTAAACCCTCTTATCCTTTATGAACAAAGAAGCTGCCCTCTTAGCCTCTGTTTGATCTGCAGTTGCCATGGTGCTGCCCATGTGATTAGCTATGATACCAGCTGTTTGATGGATTGACCGTTTAGTGGCGAGCTAACATAGGTACACTAGTAACTATAGCAAATATCATATAAGGCATGTCTTGATTGTATCTGTTTTGGGAAACCGTTAATTTGGTGGGTTTAGTTCCACTTGATGCCTCATTTGCTTTTAAGTGGGTTACACACTATGAGAAAATCGGACAAACGATCGTCTGATTTTCCACGAAGGTGCGTACCGTGATGTAACTAACTGGTGTTAACCTGTTTGAAAATTCTCGACTGACAAAGGCAAACGTTCTTTCTTGCGTACGATTTCTGTTTGTTGGGTCGTTCCTTGCTTCTGATCATGTGTATTTTTTCTATACTATTATTTCATATAATTACTGTACACATTGAGGGAAAATCGGACGTCCGATAACATTTTCTAGCTTGCACCTTCAGTTTTTCCGTCTGAACAGTCGGAATCAGCTGTCAAAAGCACTGTACTAATGATCAGATAATCGACCGGTCATTCCTTGTACAGAATTTTCTCCTGATTTTTCTTATAGTGTTTACCCAGCTTTTAGCCTGACACTTGCTGGATTGTCAGAGGTCATCTGAAATTTGCTGTTTAACTGCCTGTGTTGGGGATGAAGCAGTTGATAAGCCAGCAGCTGTCAAATGTCAAGTGACATCTGACCCTCTGATTATTCAGCAATGGCAGCTCCCATATTTCTATCTTGACAGGTTCCTTTTTAGGAGACTTTCTGTTAAAATGTTTTCCAAAGGATCTTGAAAGCATGGATAGCTTTATTGATTTGCTTTCAGCTGTGGTGATGTAGACTGTTTTGGAATGCTGAAAGTTTGGGTGAGCATGTAGTGTCTGTCTGCTGGTCTAATGACAAGATGCTGCTCAGGAGCCTTGTATAATTAGGGCTATACAGCGCTAGTGTGATTACCCAATATTTTATTTTATTTTTTATTACAGGTACTTATATAGCACCATCAATTCATATTGCTTTACATGTATATTGTACATTCAAATCAGTAATTAGAAGAATTTGTTTATTTGCGTAGCATGTTTTGTGATTTTTAGAGTTGATATTCGTTTAAGTAGTTATCCTAAAATCACCATAACTCCTCTGTGATAGATCTGTGCAAATATACTTTCCATAAATAATATAGTAAATATTCCATGTAAAAATCTGTAAATTTGTATATAATGAATCTGTGCAAACTTCTATAAATAATATATACATTATGACAGTCACTGTGTGAAGATAGGAACATGTGACACACTATTCGCATTTAGGGTTAATGCGAAGTTCCAGATTGCTGTTTCTGAGCAGAGAAGGCTTTGTGATTCTGGATTGGAACTTTCAATTCCAGGTTTTGCCAGATGCCTACAACCTGAGTGCACAGGTGTGCAGGGTTGTTATATACTTAGGTCTGAGGAAAGCTTACAGCTCCCCATTTGAAGACCACTCCCGGTGTGGGAGACGGGGGTCCCAGCCAGAAGCCAAGAGACATAGGGTCTTACCGAGGGGTCAGAGGTGCCCCAGCCAGAAGCAGAGAGACAGAGGGTCTCACTAAGGGTTCAGAGGTGCCTCAGCCACAAGTCAGGAGACAGCAGGTCTCGTTCCAGGAGTCAAGTCGGCTTCTATAGGGTTGGTGTCAGGAGAACCCCAATCCATAAGTCAGAGGTGGGCCTGTGCAGCAGGGCTCTGCGGCTAAAGGCTAGAGTGCCAAGTGTTCCAGGAGATCTGGACAACACAGTCAAAGGGACTGGTATGAGAAGCAGCAGTGCTGCCAACAAGTGAGCCAGTTTGTTGCATGTATTTATAGAGGGCGCAGCTTTTACACCAGCACAGCCAGTTTGTTGCATGTATTTATAGAGGGCGCAGCTTTTACACCAGCACAGCCAGTTTGTTGCATGTATTTAGAGAGGATGCAGCTTTTACACCAGCACAGCCAGTTTGTTGCATGTATTTATAGAGGGTGCAGCTTTTACACCAGCACAGCCAGTTTGTTGCATGTATTTATAGAGGGCGCAGCTTTTACACCAGCACAGCCAGTTTGTTGCATGTATTTATAGAGGGTGCAGCTTTTACACCAGCACAGCCAGTTTGTTGCTTGTATTTATAGAGGATGCAGCTTTTACACCAGCACAGCCAGTTTGTTGCATGTATTTATACAAGGTGCAGCTTTTACACCAGCACAGCCAGTTTGTTGCATGTATTTATAGAGGATGCAGCTTTTACACCAGCACAGCCAGTTTGTTGCATGTGTTTAGAGCGGGCGCAGCTTTTACACCAGCACAGCATTAAGGATTGGTCAAAGCATAGCAGGAAAAGATTGTGGGTTTGCTTCTTCACACCTTTGGCACCTCATCTATGCATATTTTTGTGTATTTTTTAGTTTTGATAAAGGTTTTATTATTTGTAAACATGATAAAAATTGAGCTTTAATGTAATGGTTATAAACTTTCAGTACATTTCAGGAAGTACCAGGACTGCAGATATGTAAGATAAGGAAGTGATTCAAAAGGAAACATTTATTCCTCAACCACACAACTTCTTGTTTGTAAGCCAGTAGAAATAAACAGCGGGAGCTTCATTTTACAGTGAAAAAAAAATACTGTAAGGACAAAGAGCTGTAAGGTTGTAAAGCTCTTCAGTTAGTTATGGCTACCAAAAGGTGTGTCTGTCAGTTTAAATGTAAGCAGTTAGCTTTTTAGAATGTAATGCTGTGCCACTATTTACATATGTTAAAGCTATGGAATTGTGTAACTCTTTATAGCTATATTTTTAAAAGAGTGTTTGCATGGGTATGAAATTCTTGGTCCAGGGGATTGATTTCCCTGCTACACCAGTCCAGGGTGGGGGATTTTGGTGCAATGGTCTAGAACGGGTGTCAGCAACCCGCGGCTCCGGAGCCGCATGCGGCTCTTTTTCACCTTTCCTGCGGCTCCGGAGCACACTGCCCACCAGGTGACAGGCAATAGGGTCGGCAAGCCGCGGCTCTTTTAATGCAGCTCTTCTGTGTGCCGGGCGCCCGCTGGCAAACATTGGCTGTCAGGATGTAGGCGGGGCAGCGTGATGAACTCCTCTCCTCTCACAGTCCGCCCTGAAGACCAGAACGGCGCGGGAACACAGCAAGAGGAACGCGCGGAGCAAAGGTAAGTGAATTGACACAATATGTCAATATGAATTACTATAGGGGGGATGAATTACTATAGGGGGGATGAATTACTATAGGGGGGATGAATTACTATAGGGGGGATGAATTACTATAGGGGGGATGAATTACTATAGGGGGGATGAATTACTATGGGGGATGAATTACTATATGGGGGATGAATTACTATAGGGGGGATGAATTACTATATGGGGGATGAATTACTATGGGGGATGAATTACTATATGGGGGATGAATTACTATATGGGGGATGAATTACTATGGGGGGTGAATTACTATATGGGGGATGAATTACTATATGGGGGATGAATTACTATGGGGGATGAATTACTATATGGGGGATGAATTACTATATGGGGGATGAATTACTATATGGGGGATGTATTTTCAGTTTTAAAAATGTTTCTCTCAAAATAAATTTCAATCGTGGTTTTGGCGAGATTTGGCTCAGTTGAAAAAAAAGGTTGCCCACCACTAACCTAAGGCTATGATTGTGATTATGACGATACACTGTGGCCCTGATTAACCCTTGGCTTACTGGGCCCTTAAACCCCCTTCATGACCAGAGCGCTTTTTGCAATATATGCAATGTCGGATTTGTTTTAAATGTTGCAATGGTTTTGCGGCTCCCAGTCTTTTTTTCCCTCTCGGAAACGGGTCCAAGTGGCTCTTTATGTCTTAAAGGTTGCAGACCCCTGGTCTAGAAGAATAGTCAGAGTAATTCACAATGATTGAAGAGTTGGCAGAACCAAGGAAGGCGAGGTGATGAGGCAGCAAACACATTAGTCTAGCATTAAAGTATATGTAAACTCTCACCCTGCAAATCCACCCATTCAGTTTAAAATAGAAATGCAAGGCACAACATTTGTTTATAAATAATAAAAAAAATTATACTTTTTTACCCCCTGTTTTCTAAGTGATCACATTCGCTGTAAGCTGCTTATGCAGCTGAGAACAGGGAGCTGGGGGAGAAGAAACAGCAGCACACTGGACTTCCCAGTGAGTGCGTGTGTATGTGGGGGGGGGGGGGGGTTCAGGACAAGTCTGATCATTCGAAGAGAGCACACTGAGTTCCCAGCACAGCCAGAACTGACCACGGTATATTCTAATGCCTAGGCTGGACCAAAAAATACTAGCTCGTTTCCATGGCGTCTTCTTTCAGTGAGGTAGTGACAGCTTACTAATGCAGCCAGCGAAGGAGTATAACCACTGAAGCAGGTGAGTAGTATTTCTCCTAGCCTTTACTAGCAATCCTATCGATGGCAACCTCTATCCAGCGACAGGATTACTAGTGTGACATGGCTGTCAGACTGCAAGAAGTGATCAAATCTCTTCACACGACAAAACTCTTTTCCATGTGCTTCCTTCTAGTAAAGACTACAGTCCTACAACAGAGGTGCGAGTTAGCTTGTATTGTGAATGAAAGTATGTGCTGTGCCCATGCCTGCACAATGAGACTACATTAGGTGATGTCTACATAATGGGCATACAGACACTGCATGAAGTATGTTCAGTCATACCCATATTCATAAATATGGTATATGTGTGTATGGCTTGTCCACATAAAATCTTAGAAGGTTCGCTGCCCCACACTTCTAAGTTCCACTTTACTCGGCACTTACCTTTCTCTGGGTCATCTGAGTGTAGCCAGCAGCTATGCCCAGACCCCTATAAAGGGGTCCCTGATGGAACACCATCTTTCTCTTCGATTCCACTTTCAGAGAAAGCAGGCACCCTGTGGAGCATAGTCGACATCTTCAATTGTGACATACAAGCTTGCTACACAATGAGTGCAAGCATAAACACTTTGCAGAATAAATTGCTTTATAATCCTCGTGTACATAAATAAATATGATTGAAAAAGTGAGTCCTGTATATGTTGAATATCATTGCCTAGTGTGGTACTCTTGCACTGCAGACATGGTTGTCAGTCTGACAAGTCAAATGCCTGTTCATGCTCCTTTGTCACATTGTAACCCCTTGAAGTGTCATGTTCAAGAACACAGCATCTATAAAGCAGATTAGCTATGGCTCCCTTGTGTATTGTTTGAGCTTTCTGAATCCACAGGATGGGCTCTCAGCGATGCCAGGATACACACACCACTCACTCCTTCAGGCACCAGACGGTCACTTCATCAGCCTTCTCTTCACACCTCTCATTCACCGGTGGCTGGATAATTCAGTTTTACGCATCTTACTGAGATTGAATCTGTCCTCACAAAATTTTGCATACATATTTTAGAAAAGCCATAGGATGACTGTATCAACATTTTACAATGGTAGCTGAAGAGGACCATTTATGTCTGGACATTTGCAAGAATCTGTATATTCACTCTTAATTATAATTGCGCTTGTATAAGTCTTAAATTTGTGCTGTTTTTGCTTTACTTACTCTGAATCTGACACTAAATCTTTCATTTTAAAATTTTTATTAGGTTTTAGAAATAAATACAGAATCATAAATGGAAGAATAAAATAAAGCATACAAAATAGATAGGAGAACCCGGCAAGAAGGATCTAGAAAATACAAGTAAAGTAAATACAAGTAGATAACAGAACAAAGGACTTTTGCTTAATCAGTACAGTATTTGTCCATAGTGACCAAGACAACACATGCTCGGAAATGAAAGAATATAATACATTACATCATCACAGGAGTTGTATTCTGTCTTAAGAGAATTTTCATAACTCTAGTAACCATATTCATTTTCGATAAGAGATTAGCATGCAAAAAAAAAAAAGGAAAATCATTCACCTGATATTCTCCTCGTGTTTATGAGGTTTTAGGCTTTGAGTGTCCAGGGTCAAAGGACACCTGTAGTCTGACTTTTGATGTATTGTCAGTTTCCTGACCCCATGACTGACTTGACTCCTGAACGCTTAGCTTTGTCAAGTAACGAAGCACAGTATTTGCCTACAGCCTGAGTAAAGGGCACTCAGGAACTGTATAAGCAATTGATGGGAAGGCCACTGTCAGAATCAGGGCATATGTGCTTGAGCCTTTGCTGGTGTCAGATAGGTTTTGCATTGCCATACAAGTCTACAGAAATGCAAAACTTGCTTGAAGCAAGTCAGAAGTATGTCATTTGCAGTTCAGATGTACCTGTCAGTCAATTCTCAATGATCTCAGAGGTGTCTGAAACTGATGTCAAACTGATGCCATCAGCACAAGCCTATACACTAGAATGCAGTGCGAGAAAGCCCTTACTATCTGCTGTGGGGGTCAGTTAAACATTAACAACACCCCAAATGCAGGTTGCGAATGCATTGCGTTTGTCCGCACTGGCCCGCACCATATCACATGGTAGAAAGTACCATGCAATGCAGTTGGCGCATGTTTCAAAAAGTAGTGTATGCACTACTTCTGGTGTGGTGCGATTTCAGCCCATTCATATGAATGGGCTTGAAATCGCTCCATACAGAGCAGCAGATGAATTGCACAGGAATGCACAGCACATTCCTGTGCAATTCAGCTTGGGGCATGGTGTAAACTGCCCCTTCAACCCATCAACACAGGTCCTTAATGCTGAACTCGGAGCTCAAAAGCCTTGATTTAAAGGATAAGTTCACCTTCGGGAGCATGTTACATATTCCACTTGCTTTTAGGGTGGAACATGTAACATGTTCCCACTTCTGCAGCAGCTCAGCGATCTAAGCCCTGTGTGTGAAAGCAGTACGGGGAGAAGTTTCCTATACCAGCTGTCACTTTTTGAAAAGAGCTGTTACTACACTGCTCAAAACAATTAAAGGAACATTTTGAAAGCACATCAGATGGGGAAAAATATACTGGATATCTATACTGATATGGACTGGACCCCCTAAAAATCAAAGTGAAACAATGCTGCAGCAGGCTAGTCCATTTTGTTGAGATTTCATTGCAGCAACTCAGAATGGTACTCAGTAGTTTGTATGTTCCCCATAGTGCTTATATGCATGCCTGACAACGTTGGGGCATGTTCCTAATGAGACGACGGATGGTGTCTTGGGTATTTCCTCCCAGATCTGGACCAGGGCATCACTGAGCTCCTGGACAGTTTGAGGTGTGACCTGACGGTGTCGGATGGATCAAAACATGATATCCCAGAGGTGTTCTATTGGATTTAGGTCAGTCAACCGTAAGGGCCATTCAATGGTATCAATTCCTTTATCCCGCAGGAACTACCTGCATACTCTCGCCACATGAGGCCGGGCATTGTTGTGCACCAGGAGGAACCCAGGACCCACTACACCAGTGTAGGGTCTGACAATGGGTCCAAGAATTTCATCCCATTACCTAATGGCAGTCAGGGTGTCTAGCCTGTAGAGGTCTGTGCATCCCTCCATGTTTATGCCTTCCCAAACCATCACTGTCCTACCACCAAACGTTCATCCTGAACGATGTTACAGGCAGCATAACGTTCTCCATGGCTTCTCCAGGACCCTTTCATGTCTGTCACATTTGTTCAGAGTGAACTTGCTCTCATCTGTGAAAAACACAGGGCTCCAGTGGTGGACCTGCCAATTCTGGTGTTCAATGGCAAATGTCAATTGAGCTCTATGGTGCCAAGCAGTGAGCACAGGGCCCACTAGAGGATGTCAGGCCCTCAGGCCACCCTCTTGAAGTCTGTTTCTGATTGTTTGGTCAGAGACATTCACACCAGTAGGCTGTTGGAGGTCATTTTGTAGGGCTCGGGCAGTGCTCATCCTGTTCCTCCTTGCTCAAATGAGCAGATACCGGTCCTGCTGCTGGGTTAAGGACCTTCTACGACCCTGTCCAGCTCTCATAAAATAACTGCCTGTCTCCTGGCATCTCCTCCATGCTCTTGAGATTGTGCTGGGAGACACAGCAAACCTTCTGGCAATGGCATGTATTGCGTTGGACTGTCTGTGCAACCTCTGTAGGGTCCAGGTATCGCCTCATGCTACCAGTAGTGACACTGACCATAGCCGAATGCAAAACTAGTGAAAAACAGTCAGAAAAGATGAGTAGGGAAAAAAATATCAGTGGCCTCCACCAGTAAAACCATTCCTGTTTTGGGGGTCGTCTCGTTGTTGCCCATCTAGTGCACCTGTTGTTAATTCCATTAACACCAAAGCTGCTGAAACTGATTAACAACCCCCTTGGCTACTTAACTGACCAGATCAAGATCCCAGGAGTTTAATTGACTTGATGCTATACTCTGATTAAAAAGTGTCCCTTTTATTTAATTTTTTTTTGCAGTATATTTTGCTATTATGTAATTTTTGTCATGGTTCATTTAATATGATTAAGAAAGATTCACTTTATATTGGACTTTACAGTTTAACTCTGCAGACATTTGGGGCTCATTCATGCTATTGTGCTGTGGTAACACACATTTTATTCTCTGATGTGCCAACCCCCTCCCTCTCCACAGTTTTATACTTGAAAACATTCGACAACTGCAACCTTTGTTATTTGTTTACAGTCAGACGTGAAGGGCTCCCTCTCCTGGCTGCTCCTGACCAGTATAGCCCTATTGACTTCTTTGGAACATGCCTACCTCTTCTTCCAAGTGGGGAGATAGCCCCAAAAAGTCTATGGGGCTTTAATGTGCAGGTGTAGCCAGGTGGGGGAACCTTCACTGCTGGATGTAAACAAACAACGGAGGCCATGGCCATAAAATTTTGTTAAATATACATCTGTGGAGAGGGGATGATAGTATAATTTGGGTCAGGGCAAAGGAGCAAAAAGAACAAGTGCATACTTTCTAAAAGTGTACTTATTCTTTAATGTAATATATGGGTAGAATAATAGGAGGAGTTTTCTTCAATGAGAACAGGTAGCTTGGGTGTCAATGACTGGAACTTTTGTATTAACTTTCCATTAAAAAAAAAAAAAAAAAAAGAGGATTTTATTGTATAAATATTGTTTATATTGATGTACTGTAATGTAAAAAATTGCTATGACTAAGTATGAATCTGCACAGGTTATATCACTTGTATGCTAAAATTGCTTGCAGTCAAATGCTTTTGTCCAGGACATTTGTTTTTTTTTTAGGTCAGCTATATAAGCAGGTTTAGTAACAAGATGGTGCCTGTCATTGTGCAGGAACTCGAACTGCTCCTGATCAGCCACATAGCATGCAGTCACTGTGATATTATGTCTGTTCTGTTCTTTGGGAAGAACAGCTAATTGCATGTAGTGGCTATTTTAACAATTTGGCAACAAGCAAGTACTATCTTGTAAAAAAAACAAAACAAAAAAAAAAACAACAAGGGGAATTGGGAATATTTAGACAAAGAGAATGACATGTGCATCCCATCTTGGAAAAACACAGGAGGCTGTGGCAGTTTCCATCTAGAATGTAGAAAAGAATCCCTGTTTGGAAACTGGACCAGTGGTAAGCAACCTTTGAGAGGTGGAGATCTACCTGAACAACATGGAAGAGATGAAAGATCACCGGGGTTCAGCGCCATTTAAAAAAAAACAAAAAAAACCTAGCAAGGCCTAACTAAATAGCAAGCAAAATGTAGGAACGTATAATAAAACAAATGTCACTGTAAAAATACAAACTTAGCCTACCTTAAAAATGGACAGTGTCTGTCACAAGGGCAGTGGACGGTGTCAGCAGAGCAGGGCAGTGGACGGTGTCGGCAGAGCAGGGCAGTGGACGGTGTCGGCAGAGCAGGGCAGTGGACGGTGTCGGCAGAGCAGGGCAGTGGACGGTGTCGGCAGAGCAGGGCAGTGGACGGTGTCGGCAGAGCAGGGCAGTGGACGGTGTCGGCAGAGCAGGGCAGTGGACGGTGTCGGCAGAGCAGGGCAGTGGACGGTGTCGGCAGAGCAGGGCAGTGGACGGTGTCGGCAGAGCAGGGCAGTGGACGGTGTCGGCAGAGCAGGGCAGTGGACGGTGTCGGCAGAGCAGGGCAGTGGACGGTGTCGGCAGAGCAGGGCAGTGGACGGTGTCGGCAGAGCAGGGCAGTGGACGGTGTCGGCAGAGCAGGGCAGTGGACGGTGTCGGCAGAGCAGGGCAGTGGACGGTGTCGGCAGAGCAGGGCAGTGGACGGTGTCGGCAGAGCAGGGCAGTGGACGGTGTCGGCAGAGCAGGGCAGTGGACGGTGTCGGCAGAGCAGGGCAGTGGACGGTGTCGGCAGAGCAGGGCAGTGGACGGTGTCGGCAGAGCAGGGCAGTGGACGGTGTCGGCAGAGCAGGGCAGTGGACGGTGTCGGCAGAGCAGGGCAGTGGACGGTGTCGGCAGAGCAGGGCAGTGGACGGTGTCGGCAGAGCAGGGCAGTGGACGGTGTCGGCAGAGCAGGGCAGTGGACGGTGTCGGCAGAGCAGGGCAGTGGACGGTGTCAGTAGGGCAGAGGTTGGTGTCAGTTAGTAGACCAGTGGATGGTGTCAGTAGAGAAGTGGACAGTGTCAGTAGGGCAGTGGATGGTGTCAGTAGAGAAGTGGACAATGTCAGTAGGGCAGTGGATGGTGTCAGTAGTTTTTATTTTGTAATATTTTTCACAATTTCTTTTAGGAGCCCTGTTGAAAGGGGAGCACTTGGGGGAAGGGTGAGGCAGTAGAAAAAAGGAGGAACAAGGAGGGGAGGGGCCGCAGGGGAGGTGTTTACTAGAACCAATCCCCTGGATTTTCCTCCTGCAGCAGCTGTACGCTGGTGGGAGGGCGAGGAGGAGATGCTGGCTTTCAGCTGCTCCAGGAGGACAATAATGGGAATCGTTGGAAAGCAGGTATTTTAAAAATCTGAACTCCCAGCAAGTGGTTGGGGATTGAGATTTTTCTACCCCCCCCCCCCCCCCCAGCTACCCTGGTGTCCTAAGGCAGCTGCCTAAGGAGCCGTATGCTGGGTGCCTACAGAAGGCTGTGTAGGCAGCTGCCTTAGGGCACCTGGGGGGGGGGGTGGGGGGGCAGAAAACCCCCAATCCCCAGCCACTTCCTGGGAGTTAAGTTTTTTAAAATCAATGTCCATGAGAGGGAAGGGGGAGTGAGAGGGCATTGCTGGTGGGGTGAAAGGGGGGGCAGAGGACATTGCTGGGAAGGGGGAGAAGGGGGCCAGAGGTCACTGGTATGGGGGAAAGGGGGGGCAGAGGACACTACTGTGGGGGGGATATGAAGGGCCGTAGAGGACACTGCTATGGGGGTGGCCCTGCCCATAGCAGTGTCATATCTTCCCCCCGCCTGTAGTGTTCTCTGCCCCCCCCCTTTCCCCAATAGTAGTGACCTCTCGTCTCCTTGCCCCCCAGCAATGTCTTCTGCCCCCCTTTTCCCCCACCCAGCCTCCTCCACTGCTGCTGTGATTGTCAGTGCACAGTGGAAAGCAGAGGACAGCACGGCTCAGGACGGAGGGCAGGATGAGGAGCTAACCAAATGAACTTTACATATTAAAAGTTAATTTGGCCAGCTCCTCTTCCCGCTCTCCGTCCTGAGCCTTGCTGTCCTCCGCTCTCTACTGTGCACTGAGAATGACAGCAACAGCGGATGAGGCTGGGGGAGGGACCTGTCTGCGGTCTACCTGCCCACCTGCCTGCGATCGATGGGTTACTGACCCCTGTTGTAGAGGGAGGCTGGAAAAGAGTGCCTACCTGGGATGAAAAAAACTACAGGCCTATCAGCATCTTGATAACATTGATAGAAATGCATATATTTATGAAAATATTTTTATATCATTCAATTATATTTGTGTAGGCTTCCTCTGCAGTCATTAAAATACATACAAGTAGCTCACAGTGTTAAAGTATATGTAAACCCTCACCTTGTGCAATAAACCCATTCAGTTTACAATGGAAATGAAAGGCAAAACATTTGTGTATAGTTAAAAAACAAAAAAACATAATGAACACTGTTTTCCCCATTCTTATAAGCAGTCACATTCCCTTTGTTCTTAGCTGCATAACAGCAGCACACAGATCTTCCCAGTGAATGGCTGTGCAGGGAACATTAGAGGAGAGCAGGCTGAGTTCCCAGCACAGATAGAGTACTGACCATGGTGCAATCTCATGCCTAGTGTGGTCAGTTTTTAAATAGGAAAAGCAGAGGGACTGGCAGGAACACCAGGAATTTTACACAAAGGAAGCAATACAAAGAGAAGGCAAATATCAGGAATATGAAAACTTGCTTTATATGTTCTTAATTAAAAGAAAAAAATTCTGAAAGCAGTAAAAGGTTATTTCAATAGAGTAAAAATGTAAATGGCTTAGAAAGTATATATTTCAGTATACAATATGTACAATGGCCTGTATCAAGTGAGGTTATAACACCAGCATACACTGCACTCAACTTGCATTTTCTTTTTGTGTGCTTCTATGTACAGTATACAAAAGAAATTTAAGAACACCTTTTACCTTTCTGGTAAATCTCTACAGGATTTGGTTTGAAAATAACAACATGCTGCACACAAATATAAAAAAAGGGGAAACCATGGCTAATTGGATCACATGCGGATTTAGGAAGAAATTGAGGTCAATTTACTAAAGGCAAATAGACTGTGCACTTTGTAAGTGCAGCTGACCTAAATTTCCCCAGAGGTTAGTGAAAGTGGTGAAGCTTAGTTTTGTAAAGAATACTCAATGGGCTCAAAGAAAATAAAAAAAAAAACAGCATTTTTGCTTGCACAATTGGATGATGGAAATCGGCAGTGTATCACCACATTTACAAAACTCTGGGGAAAATTAGTTCAAGTGCACTTGCAAGTGCTCTTTCGATTTGCCTTTAGTAAATCAACCCCATTAATTCCTAACCTTGTGCCAGACTCACTGAAATGGTGTGATCCATTATTAAACAAGTTGTTAAAACAAGACATCCCAAAATATATCCATGAACTGAAACTGGTTTTCCTAACCGCTACTGCGATGCCGTATAAATACTGCTACAGGGTGGCACGGGTGCGCGAAAACGTGTGTGTGTGTGTGTGTGTGTGTGTGTGTGTGTGTATATATATATATATATATATATATATATATATATATATATGTATGTATATGTGTGATTTTGCAGTTCCGGGCAGGGGGCGCGCGGCCTTGGCTGTCATTCACTGGGTCCCGGCTGATGATTCCTCACTGGCACCCGGTGATCGCCGAGTATTTCCAACGGGAAACGGGAGACCAGTGTATAAACAACACAGATTTCTCCCCATAGCAGAGCTATACAAAGCAGTGTGCTTATAGTGTAAAGCACTCACACAGCGCACTGTGAAAAAGCACATAGTTAACCCTCTGATCGCTCCACATGTTAACCCCTTCCTGCCCAGTGCCATTAGTACAGTGTCAGTGCTTTTTATTAGCACTGATCACTGTATTGATGTCACTGGGGATGTCAGTATCACCAAGTCAGTTCCCCCCAGTGTCAGAATGCCAGCCACAGTCCCGCAATAAATCGCTGACAGCCCCCATTACTATTAAAATGTAAAAAAAAAATTCCAGTATATATAACGCCATTTGTAAACGCTATAACTTTCACGTAAACCAATTAATTTACACGTATTGAGATTTTTTTTTTTTTTTTTAGCAAAGACATAGCAGAATACATTTGGTCTAAATTTATGATGTAATTTGATTTTTTAAATTTTTTTACTGGACAGGTTTAAAAGCAAAAAGTAAAAAATACAGTTTTTTTTTTCTCAAAATTGTTGGTCTTTTTTTGTTTAAAGCCAAAAAATTTAAAATTTACAGGCAATCAAATGCCACCGAAAAAAAGCTCTATTTGTGGAAAAAAGGATGTAAATTTAATTTGAGAGCAGCTTCACATGACCGCGCAATTCTCAGTTAAAGTAACGCAATGCCTTATCGCAAAAAATGGCCTGGTCAGTAAGGGGGGGTAAATCCTCTGGAGGACAAGTGGTTAGGCTCCATGTACATGGGACACTTCTGAACGATGAAAACTGACTGCTGGAAAACATAGGTTAAAAACGTCTGTTTAGCCGCATTTGCATACCATGTTTATGCGCGTTTATGAGCGTTTGCGTTTAGAAGAGGTTTTTTAAAGATAACCTCAGGACACCTTCCAAAATGCCCAGAATGCACTGAAAAACAGGAAAAAATTACCTATTTCAGACATTTGAAAGAAATAGAGAGAGCAGAAGCAGAGAGAGCAGTATTTGTTAAGATTAGCTGTCTTTTTTTTTTTTTTTTTTTTTTTTTTTGTGGTGTTTGGATGTGTTCCAGCTTATTTTTGTGCAGAAATGATTGCAGCAGTGCCTAACATATGTTTTTTCATGCAAAACCTCAAAGTATGGTGTGCTAGGTCCATTTGAGTACTGGGAAAACGCTTTGCATAATGTCAGGAATGGACTCACCACTGGTGGTGCTGGGGTTCACTTGCTCTGTGGGCTGCAGTACCAGCTCCTACCAGAGGGTGCTTTCAGCAGCCAGGCTCTCACTCCTGCAATCATGCCATCACCTGAGGCTGATTGCAGGAGGTCTATTTAAGCAGGACCAGGCCTGCAATCAGTGCCTTGGTGTTTGTTTCCCATGAGCCCCTGTACCTTGTATCCTGTGAATCTTCTGTTGCCAACCTCTGCATTGTTCCTGACCCTGCTGACCGTCTCCTGTTTAACCCCTGGCTTGCCTGAGCATCCTTCTGCCTGATCCTTTGTACCGCGCTGCCCGTGAGTTACTGAACCCGGCTTCTGACCCTGACCATTCTCTGCCTGCTCCTCTGGTACCTCGCTGCCCGCATGTTGCTGACCTAGTCTGTCTGACTACGCCTTACGCTACCCAGACGATCCATCCATCCCGCACGGATCTGTCCCTGTTACCAGGTCTGCCAGCCAAGGAGGGTGGAGGCAGATGGGAGGAAGTGTTTTTGTGATGAAGGTCTGCTTTAAAGGGTAACTTCATGGAGGAAAAAAATAGCAAATAAAAACAATATAGTGGATGCTATTTCTAAGTAATTTTGTAATTGAATGTTATTAAAAATGATCTTTCATTTTCAATGTGCAGCCCTGTAAAATGCAATGCAATATGTCTACCTGGAGGCGGTCTGTCTGCAGATGGTGTACAGAACGCTCACTGAAAATGTTATTTCCTGCTTGTGTGATTGGCTTGCTAATTTTCCCAGAAGTCACATTTTTGGCAACAAAAATGTAATTCTTGGTGAGATACTCCCAAAGGGAAATGACATCTAAGGCTGCTTTCACACTGTTTTTCTTCTGATTTTGTGTTTAAAAAAGCGGAAGAAAAACATGTGATCATGTATTCCTATGGAACTCTTCACACTGATACATTGTGGGTCAGGTGTATTTTTTTAAAATCCTGCTTGTTGCATGTTTGGTGCAGTAAAAAAAAAAACACACCAAAAACGTACCTTCCCATTGAAATAAATTGAAAACGTATCAAAAATGCCACGGTGGTCTGTTTTTTGAGTCACATTTCCTGTAAAAAAATATGGTAAAAACGCATATGCTGTCTTGCTAGAATTAGTGTGAAAGTAGCCTAAAGGGATGCAGACCTTGCCAACTTCCTCATTAGAGCCCTGCAGGTGCAGCAGCTGGTTGATAATTGTAAAACCACTCCCATACTGATTCACTCTGCACGTGGACACAGACAAACAAACAGCTATTTCTTCAGAGTAACAAAAGGTAGGAATCTGCAACAACATTTGTTGTAATCCCTGCAGTGTGCATTGATCACCCAGAGGGGAATGTATTTTTCTCAGCACAATGGAGTTGGTCTTTAAGCTTGCTGTGGACTGTAGATTTTGGGAAAACATGAACAGGCTGAAGATGTCTGTGTGCAATAAGAGCACTTCAAGTGTGGAAAGTGCCTGGTAATTAGTTAACTATTTGGCCCAATTCTGTCGAGTGATTCTGAAAGCAGTGGCCTGTTATTTGCCTGTTTGTTCTGCAGATACCCCAGTACTGTTCTTATCACACAGGAACGATTTCTATTAGCTGAAAATGGTCAAATCTGGCCACTAGGCTTTTCTGCCAGAACCTGTTGGCTGGGTGTCTGCTGAAGTCTGATGGTCTTCGTAAAAGATGAATGCACAACTTGAGCAAATACTACATGTTTGCTGCATGGTCAAACAGCACATGGCCAGGTATCAACCTCACATAAATCAGTATACAAAGAACATGGCGGAAGATGAGCACAATTGTAAAAGCAATAACCACAGTACACTGAATAAAAGATGCAGTCAGTGATCTGTATACTGCACGATCTGAGGACGTGACCAGGACTTCCCAAATTGTGTGATCTATTACATTAAATCTTTACTATTTTCTTACATCAGAATTCTTGAGATATTACTAAGGCTTAATATACAAGGATCTAAAGAATGGTGCCTATGGCTTCAAAAATGCCTTAATACAACAGCTCGGATTGCTGTCAGTGGCTTCCCTGGATATGTCCTCTGTTTACAAGAGCCCTGACACCCCTGCCAGTACATGACATTTAGAAAGTGAAGGGTGAGAAGAAAAGCGCAGGTTTGATGGACACTTATCTGACACAGTACATTGTTGCTGACAACAAATCCATTGCTAACACTGTGAACCAGAACTTTATCTTGCATGTAAAATCATGCTAACTTGGTCTGACTATTCCACACTCATACAGAGCATCTTCGCTCCCCATACAGATACTTAAAAGGGAAGAATTTTCATTTATTAAACCTCTTACTGTTTCTGCAGTGATAGATATAAAATGTCTAGTGGTAGGTCCATCAAATTTGTCGATATCGGTATGTGAAAACCGAAAGAATTCAATATTCTGCTGGTTAGAATCCAGAATAGCCTCAATAGTAGTGCAGTGGGTGATGCTTTTACCAGTATGTGATATATATGTGTATATATCACTAGTATACATATAAATTATGCATATTAAGTACCACTTGTGACATAAATAAAATAACAAACCAAAAGCATTAATCATGTGTAAAACCAGGAAATCAATAAAATATGGTACTTATGAATATAAATCAGTCCAGTCCTCACTGTAATGATGATTATTCAACACCCAAATCATAAACGTTGTGCTTGTCAACTTCACATAAAAAAAAAAGTGTCACCTCTGTGCTCACAGAATTCTCATCTCCAGATTGATATCATATCTCGCGTATATGATAATCCATCCAGATTCCACCAACACTTCCAACCGCCTTCACCTCCAAACCATTAGGGACTTTTCACTCCTCTCTCCCTTGGATCCAATATCAGGGGGTATGGTACCTTTTTAACCAATTCGGCTTTCACACACCTTTTCACCCCTTATGGACCAAAGATAAAAACATGATACATATATTGTTTTTAAGGAGAAACAATGCTTTCTTTTTGGAAATATTGTCACAATTATTTTTTTTTCCGCAATCCTTAAACAATTAAATGTAACAAAACACATTTTTTCTTTTTTTGAACAGTGATAGTTAAAACATGTTTCTGTACATAAAAAGTGCACATTTTATTCTGTAATTTGTCCTGTTTAAAATGACACTAAAATTATCATTCTGGTACAAAGCAATGCAAAGTTATTTACAAATGAAATAAAGTGAGTTTTTTTCTATTTTTTTGTTTTTTTTAAATGCGAAATTTGTAAATATATGTTAAAAGTGTAAAAATATTAAGCAAAAACAAAAAAAGGGGTTAACCGCTTGCCCTCCTGAGGATTTACCCCCATTCCTGACCAGGCCAATTTTTTCATTTAAGCGCTGCGTTACTTTAACTGACAATTGCACGGTTATGCAACACTGCACCCAAATTAAATTTACGTTCTTTTTTTTCCCCCACAAATTGAGCTTTCTTTTGGTGGTATTTGATTGCCTGTGTGTTTTTAATTTTTTGCGCTATAAAAAAAAAAAGACTAATAATTTTGAGAAAAAAACTATATTTTTGACTTTGCTATTAACCATTTGCCGCCCGCCCTATGGCCGAATGGCGGCAGGCAAATGTCATCAGCGTTCCAGGTGGATGCCATATGGCGTCCTCCCACTCATGCGCAGATTGCGCTCCTGCAGAGCCGCGCAGCGGCGCGATCTGTCACTGGCCGTATACCTCGGACACGGCCGATTGACAGATCTGAGTATCGGCCCCCGTTGCTGGTACCATGTGACCTGCTGTGACCAATCACAGCAGGTCACATGACAGTTGTATACAATGGATGGCTTCATTCATGCCATCCATTGTATACTAGTGTCTAGCTGTGAATGGTCACAGCGAATCACATGCACATGTCATGTGATTAGCTGTGGCCAAATCACAGCTAAGCACAAAAAAAAAAAAACCCTGAATGAATCGATGTCATTCAGGTAAATGCTTGCTTATAGCAAAGTATTTCTTTGCTATAAGCAAATTGTGTAAAAAAATAAAATAAAAAAAATACTGATCACTTCCCCAAAGTAGTACAATGTTACTATGGTAAAATTGTACTACTTTGGTCATAGTGAAATTATGAAAAAAAAAATCTTTAAAAAAATAAAAATAAAATAAAAAAAAAATAAAAAAAATAAATATATATATTTTTTTTATACTGTCACCAGTCAGTGTCCCTGATCACCGCCATGCCAGTTATATGATGATGCTGTACTGCACTGGTGACAATATGTAAAAAAAAAAAAAATAGTGAAACTAATTTTTTTAAGTTTTTAATTTTCCGAAAAATTATGACAAAAAAAATACAACTTCAAAAAACTCGCCATGCCTCTTATAAAGTACGTCGGACTGTCTACATTGCAAAAAGGGGTCATTTGGGGCATATCTGTACTGTTCTGACATTCTTGGACCTCAAGAAATTAGATTGGCCGTCAGTACTTCAGGATTGATCAATATTCAGATCTATACCATAGTTTGTGAACTCTATAACTTTCCTACAAACTAAAAAATACATCCTAATTTGGGTTATTTTCACCAAAGACATGTAGCAGAATACATCTTGGCCTAAATTTATGAAAAACAATTATTTTTCTAACACTAATTACTTTTATAACAGAAATAATTACTTTTATAACAGAAAGAAAAACGTGTTTTTTTTTTTTTGTTTTTTTTTTAATTTTTGGTCTTTTTTTGTTAATTTATCAAAAAATAAAAACCCCAGCTTTGATTAAATACCACCAAAAGAAAGCTCTAGTTGTGTGAAGAAAATAATAAAATTTTAGTTTGGGTACAATGTTGTATGACCGCGCAATTGTCATTTAAAATGTGAGAGCGCTGAAAACTGGCCTGGGCAGGAAGGTGTAAAATTGCCCGGTATTGAATTGGTTAAACATGTCCAGTAAAAAAATTTTAAAAATCAAATTTCGTCATAACATAAATTTAGGCCAAAATATATGTGTTATGCTACACATCTTTGCTGGTTTACATGAAAGTGTTTTAGTGTTTGCAAATGGTGGTATAGATATTGGAATTTTATTTTATGTTTAATAGTAATGGCGGTGATCAGCGACTTATAGCGGGACTGCGGCTGGCATTCTGAGACTGGGAGGAACTGACTTGGGGTCACTGACATCCCCAGTGACACCAACAACAGTGATCAGTACTAAAAAAAAAAAACACTGACACTGTACTAATGGCACTGGGCAGGAAGGGGTTAACATGAGGGGCAATCAAAGGTTTAACTGTGTGCTGTTTTACTTGTGTCTGTGCTTCATTGTAATCACACTGTACTGTTCACAGCCATCCAAAGCAGTGTGCACGATCTGACAGGGAGAACTGTATTGTTTACATACAGTTCTCCTCCTCCCCGTCGGAGATGCTTGGCAATCACCAGACACTGGCGAGTAATCACTGGTCGGGACCTGGTGATTGACAGCTGCGGCGCAGGCAGGGCGCGCGTGCGCACCCCCTACCCGGAAATGCAAATTCACGTATATATACGTGATTTTGCGCACATGTGCCTCCCTGTAGCAGTATCTCTGCTAAAGGCCGGTTGGGAAGCGTTTAATAAGGGGTTAAACATTTAAAAAATAAATAAATACATTTTTACTTGTCAGGTTGCTTTAACTGACTTCATGTACAGCTCAAAGTTCATCCCTTTGATCTGTAGATGAATAAAAAGATACAAAACGAAACAATGTTTCTTTTGAACAATTCTGTTGATAATTACTGCCAGACTGCTTTAGTTTGATAGCTCCAGCTGTATGAACTTTCTCTGTGTACTCTGCAATGTGACTTTGATTAATCAGACCTGAATTGCCCAGTACTGTGAAGGGAGGTCCTGGCAGCAGGGCAGAAGGACTGGATGTGTTACACACGCCCTGTGTACAATGATGACACCTTTTGGTTTGTCTAAAGTGTCCAGAGGCTGTCATGTCTTCTCTCTGCTTCCTCCCGACTCACCTCTCCTGTGAGTCGGGAGGAAGTAGAGAGAAGACATTTCTGGAAGTGGCAGCAGAAAAGATGGGCAAGGTTAATGCGATAGCATGAATCCATGAGACCCTTAAAGGAACCATACCCCCTGATATTAGATCCCAGAGATAAAGGAGTGGTCTGGCAGTGAAGGAGGATGGAATTGTTGGTGGAATCTGGATGGATTGTCCTATACACGCGATATGATATCAATCTGCAGGTGAGCGTTCTGTGAGCACAGAGGTGGCACTTTATTGTGTGAAGTTGACAAGCACAATGTTTATAATCTGAGTGTTGGATAATTACCATTACAGGGTGCACTTTTTGGATTGATTTATATTCATACACACTATATTTGATTGATTTATTGGTTTTACACATGATTAATGCTTTTGGTTTGGAATTTTATTTATGTCACAAGTGGTACCTAATGTATAATTTATATTAGTGATATACACGGTCACATATTGGTAAAAGCATCACACACTGCAATATTATTGAGACTATTTTGGATTCTAACCAGCAGAATATTGAATTCTTTCGGTTTTTACATACAGATATCAACAAATTTGATGGACCTACCACTACACATTTTATAGCTATACACACGGTCACATATTGGTAGCAGCACACCATCACACACTGCACTATTATTGAGGTTATATGAATGTGGGAACACATTTTGAAGCTAGCAGCAGTTGCAGATATGTAAAGACATACGCATCTATTTCACCAGTATTTTATTTTTGCATTGATTATTTAATTATTCACTCTAGAGTAGCACAGGAGTCACAAATCTCACTTAATCCAGAATAGTATTCGAAGGAGCCAGCCATTAGCTGAGATGGCTGCTGGAAAAGTTTGTTTAACCACTTGGCATAAAGAAATTGCCCAACTGTCTGGCGAAAAACAAAGCAAAATTGTATTGAATATACATTTCTTAGCATAAACATCAGAGCACCTATCAATCTATGTACTTCATGTATAAAACGCATATTGAAAATACACCGATCAGCCATAACTTTATGACCACCCACCTAATATTGAGTAAGGCCCCTTTTTGTTGCAAAAACAACCTGGATCCATCAAGGCATGGATGCCACTAGACCTCTGAACGTATGCTGTGCTATCTGGCATCAAGCCGACAGGAGCAGATCCCTTAACACTTTTGCTGGCTGAGCCGTTTTTGCATTGTTTTTGCACAAATGTTTGGAAAGTCATTTTAGGCCTGTAAATTACACAAACCCCCCAAAACATATATTTTCTGCAGGAAAACAGACACCCTAGAGAATAAAATGGTGGCAGTTCCAATTTTTTATGTCACACAATATTATCGCAAAGGTCTAAGAAACCCAAAATTTCAATAACGCACACTAAAGTGAATTTCAGGGCAAGTAAGTGCAATAGTTTGCCAACATTTGGTAAAATATAAATGATGAGGTTGCACTGAGTAAATAGATACCCATCATGACAAACCTTAAATTTGTGTGCGCCCGTGAATTGTCGACAAACTTCAGTTCCCTATATTTTCTATAGGTGACGCTTTAAAACTCCCAACAGGTCATCAGTTTAGTGTTAGGGAGGAGGTCTTGTGCTAAAATGATTGCTCTCATTCTGGCGTGCCCGACGATATGTAAGGTGTGTTTCACGTGTAGGCAACCCCGATGCATGCGTTTACATTCGTACGTGCGTGTAGGTGGGGGCTCAAAATTTATTTGGGGGAGGATGTCTTCTCTGGGCTCCACTGAATGTATTGCAATGCAGATATATATTTTTATTTGTACTTAGCAAAGCTTTGTGCCAGAATCATAATTTCTATATCATTTTAAACCGGACAAATTATAGAACAAAATGTATAGTTTTATATAAATGAACACATTTTTTTGTTAACCTGGTATCGTCAAATTAGACAGTTTATTTTTTCATTTTTGTTTTACCTTTTATTGTCTATGGGCAGCACAGTGGCTAAATGGTTAGCACTTCCGCCTGGCAGTACTAAGGTCGTTGGTTCGAATCCCAGCCATGGCACCTCCTGCCTGGAGTTTGCATGTTCTCCCTGTGCCTGCGTGGGTTTCCTCTAGGTACTCTGGTTTCCTCCCACACTCCAAAGACATGCTGGTAGGTTAATTGGATCCTGTCTAAATTGGCCCTGGTATGTGTATGTATGAATGTGAGTTAGGGACCTTAGATTGTTCGCCCCTTGAGGGTTAGGGACTGATGGGAATGTACAATATATATGTAAAGCGCTGTGTAAATTGACGGCGCTATATAAGTACCTGGAATAAATAAATAAATATGAATTGCATAAAAAATAAAATGATTTTTGCTAGACAATATTACCAAAAGGGAACGGTGCCTAAATAGAAAAAATAAATTAAAAAAATTCCAAAAATACATTCATCTCTCTCTCTCTGTCTGTCTGTCTGTCTGTCTGTCTGTCTGTCTGTCTGTCTGTCTGCCTTTGCTATCTTAAGTAATGGCAAAGCTATTGCTGAAGAAACAGGCCCATAACAAAAAATTGATCTGGCCCATAGGGGTTATACAGGTGGGACAACTAAAGTGGTTAAAAACTGGTACAGTAAAAACAGGTAACAGCAAAAACCTCTTTGCTATGTGTATATAGCTTTACATTACCTACTTTAAATCTAGAGAAATATGTGTTATGTTGCTTCCAAGAATTTTCATTGTCTTTGGTGGGGAAATGTCAGTATTAATGCCTCTAGTGGTTACATTCTATCCTCACTCCTCTGATTAATGCTTTGTGTCAATTATTTACAGACCCTTCCTTACTGTGGAAGTTCCCGGAGGATTTCTCTGACCAGGTCAGTAACATCACAAGGAGGCTTGATTTTGTTAACATTAAAGCCCTAGTGAGCACTGCTGGATGTAATGATGTGTACAGACCTTCGCTACTTGCAAAATCTCTGGGCAGTCAGGAAGAATCTCGGATTCTGAGTGTAGTACATAACTGACTTTATGTTTTTTAAATTGCTAGATCTGACTTGGTAAAGCTAGCCATACATGGCTTGAGATCTGATTTTGTAAAGCTAGCCATACATGGCTCAAGATCTGACTCGGTAAACCTAGCCATACATGGCTCGAGAGCTGACTTGGCAAAGATAGCCATACATGGCTCAATTTTCACTGTTGGCTATTGTATTTCAGCAGCCATGGGCACCAGTGGCTGCTTCAATACAGTGGCAATGCCAAACAGTGGCTGAATTTGATAGAATGCAGTCACTGTTTGGCTGACATGTTTTCATATGGCTCACCATAAGTCAATACAAAAATTGACTTAGCTATAAAATTATCTGCCAAATGGTGCTTTCAGGACCACTCACGGTGTGAATCAGCTCAAGTTAGAGCCATTTATGGGTCAGCCTTATGAAATTATGTTCTTGGCAGAATCCATGGCAAAATAATTGTGCGAAAATAAATTTAGACAATGAACTATGTGGGGAATGATGTGAAAGTGCAGTAACCCATAAAAACTGAACAGAATTCACTTAACTGATACAAGATGGATTTTTAATGATTATGGTCATTATTGAAATTTGTTCTTCACATTTTTTTTTTTATTAACCACTTGCCTATTATTATTATTATTATTATACAGTATTTATAAAGCACCAATAGTTCGTTCAGCGCTGTACATTACAAAGGGGGACAGAACATGTGACAGAACAATACCAATACAATGCAAAACATGAGTACCGAGCACTTTTACCCCCTTCCTGCCCAGGCCATTTTTCACCTTTCAGCACTGTTGCACTTTGAATGAGAATTATGCAGTCATGCAACACTATACCCATATGAAATTTTTATAAATTTTTTTTCACACAAATAGAAATTTCTTTTGGTTGTGTTTAATCACCATTGGGTTTTTTATTTTTTGCACTATAGACGAAAAAGACTGAAAATGTTGAAAAAAAAGCGTTTTCTTTGTTTCTTTTAACATTTTGCAAATAATCTTTTTACCCACATTTAGGCCAAAATGTATCTTGCTACATGACTTTGGGGAAAATAACCCAAATCAGTGTTTATTATTTAGTTGGTAGGAAATTTATAGACTCCACAAACTATGATATACAGTATATCTAAAAATTGATGAATTCCAATGTACTGATGGCTGATGGCATGTCTTTATGTCCAAAAATGCCAGGACAGTACAAATACCCCCAAAATGACTGTCTGAGGTATTTAGTAAGAGGCGTGTTTTTTTTTTTTTTTTTAAAAAGTAATTTTTTTGTCTTTTTTTTTTCTTTTAACATACTGTTCTGAGAACATGGACCCTGGATTGGAGAGTTCATCCCTTGGCAAGTGATCAGGATTTTCTTTTTTTTTTTTTTTTTTTTTTTTACACATTATGATTGCTTATACCAACAAATTACATTGGTATAAGCAAGCATTTTTACTGAATGAAACTGATTTATTCAGTAGTTTTTGTTGTGATTAGCTGTGATTGGCCATAGTTGATCACATGCTATAGATGGGCTGGGATTGGCCCAGTCTGTACATGTGATCACTGTGACCAATCACACCTTGCAGCACAGTTGTAAGCCGTGAATGGAAGACATTCGTTGTTTACAACTGTCATGTGATCTGCTGTGATTGGTCACAGCGATCATGTGACACTGGCAGCGGGCTAGTGTAGTGATCTGTCAATGGCTGTGTCCCATGGATACAGCCAGTCACAGATTGTACCGGAGCGTGGCCCGATCTTGGGAGGAGGTCATATGACATCCTCCCAGGATAATCAGGTTCGCGCTCGGCCGTCATTGTACAATAGGCTAGGTGGCAAGAAGTTAAATATGGCAGAGGCAGAACATGTTATATTTGTTCCATTAGTGTGTTTGTATTTTAATCAAACCAGGACATTTTAATAATTTGCTAATTTCTCTTACTACTGTAAGGCTATGTTCATACTTTTTTAATCTCAACCTGCTGTGGGCAAGTCACTGACCCTTTCAAAAAATCGCACCAGTTGAAAACGCACAGATGTGAACGTGACCCCTAGGAAATCATGTTAAATGGACTGTAGTGCGTTACTGCAAAATGCATAGGTGTGAACCTAGCCTAAACCAAGAGCAGGTACAAGCCACATATCCAAAAACCACATGGATACTTCTAAAACTGTAGCTTGGAACCCATGAAATGTCAGAATTGTATTTAAAATATGCTATTTTCATAACCATATATCCCTTAAAATAAGTAGTTACATTTACCTACACTTCTCTGCTGCTCCAGCCCATGAGCTGGGGGACCAACATTCTTAGTCCCATAAAGTCTAAACTTACACAGGAATTTTGGGAGCTGAAGCAGTGAGAGAGACTATCTACTTATTCTCAACCTGGATCTTTAAGGTACCTGCAACAAACCCTTTAGAGCCACTATGAATTGTTTTCTATAGAAGCCTTTTTAGGATCATTAGAGATCAGTGGGAGACATGCCATGTCTCTGCCTGTGCCCATCATAAACAGATCAGACCTACAGTATTTAATTCTTCTACATGTGTATGACTGCACTGAGGCATTGTGGCATTATGTTTATTTCACAAAAAAGGGGTTATTGTTTTGCAATTGCAATGGGTTTACACTATATGGTCAAAATAGATGTTAATAGTGCTTAGCAGAGTTCTTTTTACAAATCTATAGACTTGATAGATAAACCTATTTACAGATCCTGTCATTGTCTCCCTATTGATTCAAACTGTCCATTGACTTGTACGGTTCCATAGGTAATCCCTAATGCACTATTGCTTTAGATTTCTTATATTCCACTCCTCCCTCTTTTTTTCCTTTGACCACTATCAGTAGAATATTGTGTTTGCCTTCTTTCTTATGTCTTCTGGGTGGTTGCGCGATGCGCCGTGTTCTCTTCTTCTTACCAGTGGTGGACAGAACTGGATAATATAGAAAGCAAAGCTAATCTGATAACATTGGCACTGATCTCTGCCTCAATACACCGAGAGTGCATGCTCATGGGGTGGGTTTATGGCTCCCTGCACTCAATCTTTCCTCAGACTTCAAGGTTTATTTTTTTATTTTGTATGGTTTTACTTATTTTTTTTTGACACGCTTTTTTTTAAATTGCACTTTATTGCGGTCACAAGAGATGGGGCAGTGACAGGTACTGTCCATTGAGAAATCAGGGGTCTTTTAGACCCTTGATCTCTCCTCTGCCCTCTAAGGCAGCTGATCATCCAAAACCAGAAGTGACATAATACACTTTGCTTCCAGCCTCATTCATTACAGAGGAGGGGGAGGATTGGATGTTTCTCCCTGTCCTCTGTCTGCAGCCAGCCTGACCACTTTTGATTGGACGGCTATAAATCTGCTTGGATTACTTTTACGTGAAAGCCTACTTACCTCTCTGGTGATCCATTAATCCTGTCTTCATTCCAATGAAGTGCTGTAGCCTCCGAAGAATCTCCAACATTCATGACTTGGATGTGGATGACTGTGCCTCTTTCATATACAGGAACAAAAGGTGTTTTATTTATACTGAAAACAATCTCGGACACCTGTGATAATTAGATTGGCAGGTGAGCCCAATTTAAGGAAAAACTACTAAAGGAGGGTGTTCCACATTATTAAGCAGAGCACCATTTTCAAGCAATATGGGGAAGAAAAAGGATCTCTCTGCTGCCGAAAAGAGTGAAATAGTTCAATGCCTTGGACAATGTATGAAAACATTAGATATTTCCCAAAAACTTAAGCGTGATCATCGCACTATTAAGAGGTTTGTGGCTGATTCAGAGCACAGACGGGTTTGTGCAGATAAAAGCACATTGAGGAAGATTTCTGCCAGATCCATGCATAGGATCAAGAGGGCAGCTGCTAAAATACCATTGCATAGCATCAAACAGATATTTGAAGCTGCTGGTGCCTCAGGAATCCCTCAGACATAAAGGTGTAGAGTCCTCCAGAGTCTTGCAACTGTGCATAAAATTTCTATTCGGCCACCACTAACCAATGCTCACAAGCAGAAACAGCTGCATTGGGCAGAAAAATACATGAAGACTAATTTTTAAACAGTCCTGTTCACTGATGAGTGCCGTGCAACCCTGGATGGTCCAGATGGATGGAGTAGTGGATGGTTGGTGGACGGCCACCCTGTTCCAACAAGGCTGCGACATCAGCAAGGTGGTGGTGGAGTCATGTTTTGTGCCGGAATCATGGAAATAGAGCTGGTCGGCCTCTTTAGGGTCCCCGAAGGTGTAAAGATGACCTCTGCAAAGTATGTGGAGTTTATGACTGACCACTTTCTTCCCTGGTACAGAAGGAAGAACTATGCTTTCTGTAATAAAATCATCTTCATGCATGACAATGCACCATCTCATGCTGCAAAGAATACCTCTGCATCAATGGCTGCTATGAGGATAAAAGGAGAGAAAGTCATGGTGTGGCCTCCATCCTCCCCTGACCTCAATCCTATTGAGAACCTTTGGAGCATCCTCAAGCAAAAGATCTATGAGGGTGGGAGGCAGTTTACATCCAAACAGCAGCTCTGGGAGGCAATTCTGACATCTTGCAAACAAATTCAAGCAGAAACTGTCCAAAAACTCACAAGTTCAATGGATGCAAGACTTGTGAAGCTGCTATCAAATAAGGGGTCCTATGTTAAAATGTAACGTGACCTGTTAGAATGTTTAAAAAGTTAAAATGTTAAAAGTTTGATTGAAATTGATTTCAGTAAATATGCTGCAAAAACAACAACAAATGACAATTTTCAGTTCTTTACAACCTATAAAGTGTTTTGAAACTTACTGTGTGTAATAATTTGGAACAGTGCATTGTAAGTTTTTTATGTTTAAAAAAAAATATACTGTTATCATTAGGAGGTTTGTTCAATAAAATTTGAATTGTACTCTTAATAGTTGATAACATGAGAATTATGGTGACTGTTTACACACATGGACACACGGACACAGGCACAATTTTCGTTTTTTCAGGTATTTACCAAAACATATTCAAGATATAGTTATATAATGGATATGGGCTGAAAGTGCACACTCAGGTTTAATTTGAGGGTTGTACATCCAAATTGGAGGAAGGCTTTAGGAATAACAGCTCTTAAGAGTAGCCATCCCTAATTTTCAAGGGATCAAAAGTAATTGGACAATTGAATCAAAAAGCTGTTTCATGGCCAGGTGTGGGCTACTCCATTATTTCTTCATCAATTAAGCAGGTAAAAAGTCTGGAGTTGATTCTGAGTGTGGTATTTGCAATTTGTAATCTATTGCTGTGAACCTATATCATGTATTCAGAGGAGCTGTCCATGCAAGTGAAACAGGCCATTTTTAAGGCATCAAAAATGAAACAAATCCATCAGAGAGATAGCAGCAACATTAGGAGTGGCCAAATCAACAGTTTGGTACATTCTGAGGATAGAAGAACCCACTGGTGAGCTCAGCAACATAAAAAGGCATGGATGTTTACGGAAGACAACATTGGTGGATGATCGCAGGATCCTCTCTATAGTAAAGAAAAACCCATTCACAACATCCAGACAGGTAAAGGTCACTCTCCAGGAGGTGGGTGTATCATTGTCAAAGTCTACAATCAAGAGAAGACTTCACGAAAGCAAATACAGAGGGTTCATTCACCACAAGGTACAAACCATTCATAAGCTTGAAGAATAGAAAATCCAGATTAGACTTGGCCAAAAAACATCTAAAAAGCCAGACCAGTTCTGGAAAAGCATTCTTTGGATGAATGAAACTAAGATTAATCTGTACCAGAATGACGGGAAGAAAAAAAAAGTGTGGAGAAGGCTTGGAACAGATCATGATCCAAAGCACACAATGTCATCTGTAAAACATGGTGGAGACAGTGTGATGGCATGGGCATGCATGACTTCCAGTGGCACTGGGTCATTGGTGTTTATTGATGATGTGACAGAAGCAGCCGGATGAATTCTGCAGTGTTTACATATATAAAGTCAGTCCAGATTCAGACAAATGCAGCAAAGTCGATTGGATAGTGCTTCACAGTACAGATGGACAATGATCCAAAACACACTGCAAAAGCAACCCAATAGCTTTTCAAGGAAAAGAAGTGGAATACTCTGCAATGGCCGAGTCAATCACCTGATCTCAACCCAATTGTGCATGCATTTCACTTGCTGAAGGCAGAACTAAATGCAGAAAGACCCACAAACAAAGAACAACTGAAGACAGCTGCACTTAGAGCCTAGCAAAGCATCAGAAAGGAGAAAATCCAGTCTTGTAATGTCCGTGGGTTCCAGACTTCATGCAGTCATTTTATTTATGATTATTTTCAATTGTCCAATTATTTTTGGTTCCTTGAAAAAGGGGGGATGGCTACTCTTAAGAGCTGTAATTCCTAAACCCTTCTTTCAATTTGGATGTACCCTGTTTCCCCGAAAATAAGACCTACCCCAAAAATAAGACCTAGTACTATTTTTGGGAATTGCTGAAGTATAAGACCTACCCTGAAAATAAGACCTAGTTGTGATCAGCTGTTCCACGACCTCTGGTACTGGCCCTGTGTACACCAATATCTATTGTCTCCTATAAACACAGAAGCGTGGTTTTTGTGTTTCCAAGTAACAATCCCTCTTGTAAGTAACAGCACCATCTGCTCCCACAGAGCCTCCCTACCTCTGCACTGATTGTGGGACAGGGAAGGAACAGATATCTGAGGATGCAGTGTGTTGTGGGGTGAGGCATCTCATCCTTCAGCCTAATGCATGGAATCCAATGCCCCAGGGGTGATCACTGGCCAGTGAGGAAGAGGCGGAGTGGTGAGTGTGCTTGGTGCACTGTGTGGGAAGATAGGACCCGAAGCTCACTTCTGCATCCCCTGTCTGTAACTCACCCCTGCACCCTGTCTGTGGCTCATCTCTGCACCCTGTTTGAAACTTATGTGTCAATTCACCTCTGCAACACCTGTTCACAACTGTCATCAGCCGGTCCTCTCTATAGTAACCCTCATCCACAGCTGCCTGAAGCTCACCTCTGCACCCCTTGTCCACACCTGTACATTAAAAAAAAATAAGACCTACCCCGAATATAAGACCTAGTGTGTTTTTTTTGAGCCAAAAAAATAAAAGGCAGTGTCTTATTTTCAGGGAAACAAGGTACAGTTCAGTCCATATATATTTGGACACAGGCACAATTTTAGTTTTTTTCCGGTATTTACCAAAACATATTCAAGCTATAGTTATATAATGGATATGGGCTGAAAGTACACTCTCTCAGGTTTAATTTGAGGGTATGTACATCCAAATTGGAGGAAGGGTTTAGGAATATGTTTAGGTCAATACCTGAAAAAAAAACTGAAATTGTGACTGTGTCCAAATATATTGACCACACACACACACTTTTTTCTGTGTCCCATTTAGGAGATTTCCCTTCCTGTCCTGTGGACTCAACAGAATGTCATTCCAAGGTGAGGGAAATGCTTTCTTAAAGAGTTGTCCTGTTCATAAGTGTCCCCATTTGAAGATTTCCCACTTATTCCTGTTTTGGTAACAACTCAAAATTTAAAGTAATATTAAGGCTCTATTCACACTTGTGCGACTTGTCATGCAACTTTGGACATCAAAGTCGCATGATAATTCGCAGCCCATTTTTGTTGCGACTTTGGTCACATGAAAGTTCAGCTCCAAAGTCACAATGGAAATCGTGCGACTTTGGAGATGCGCTAATAAGAATGGAGCCTAAAGGTTTTTTTTTGTTTTTGTTAAAATAACAAACATGTCATACCTACCTGCTCTGTGTAATGGTTTTGCACAGAGCAGCCCCAATCCTCTTCTTCTGGGGTCCCTTTCTGGTGCTCTGGGCTTCACAACCCTGCCGAGTGCCCAAAGAGCAAGCCGCCAGCCAGCTCTGGGAACACCCATGCATGCTCGCACCCGATCCCCACTCCAGTACAAATAATGAGAATGTATCTACCTAATGGGGACTGAGACCGTAACACAAACTAGTCTCTCTCCTTCCTAATCCATCCAAAACGTTAAAAAAAAAAAAGTTTTACCTGTATATACTACTGTAAATATAATAACCTGCTGGACAGTATAGTTGTTTGCATGGGGTAAATATGTAATGAGACGTGTACAACAAATGCAGGGAAAAATAATTTTGTGCGGTTGGCTCTGCTCTATGTGGTTCGCAAATGATTCAGAAATGTGCATGTTGCTCAGTTACTCGTGTGAGGTTTTTCTTACTGTCCAAGTACCAGGTCTGCGTTCCATCTAGTTCACCTGCTTTGTTGGCTGTGGCACGTGTGACATCCGTATTGAAGACACACAGGTCTTTCCCACTTAATCTGGGGTTAATGGATACATCTGCATTGGTCTTTAAAGGGTAATTCTGTTTCCGAATTTTCAGCTTAATTTCTTGCAGCTGAAGTGTTTTTTGGAAACTTTCATTGTGGAATGATTACATTATCAAGCAAAATCATTCTCTTTTGAGTAATTCTAGTAGCTGGTGGCTAAGTCCTATACACAGAATAATATTGTGTCCTTGCATTGTTTAACATGGTTGCCTTTTTTGAAAATTCCAGTGCCATTAAAAAAAAAAAAAAAAATCTGATCTAGAGTAAAAAGATTAAAGATTAGTTATATTTGATTCACAATTTTGGATTTGTTGAAAGTAATCTTGTAAGGTCACTGTTTGTGGTGCAGTTAATTGTGTGTAATCCATTTAAAATCACTTGCAAGTAAATATTCTTTGTTGTTTTGAAGGGTTAAAAGAGCAGGTCGGGGATTAGGAGGAAGAAATGGTTTCTCTTTAGCTGGAAGGCTATTTTTTGGAAGTCTAACCAGCATATGGCACCAGCCAGGCACCCCCCTCCCCATACAGGCTCTTTTGGCTGCCAAGGCCCTTTTGTTTGAGGCCCATTGTTACCAGGACTTATTGACAGTTGTAGAACGCAGCTCAAGACACGAGGGACATCTCCCACCTCGGGGAGAGGCACAAGCATGGATTATGGAAATATGAATTGATCTTTAAGAGAAGGGCCCTCCTCTGTTCTGCAGAAGTACAATGAAGTGGGGGAGAGGGGCTGTGACACAATGTGAACACTAAGAATGGGCTAGGAGCTCGCCCTTCCCAGCTGTTGGCAAAAAAAAAAAAAAAATCTGCGTTTGTACATCTTAGGGACTTGTGAAAATTCAGAGGATAATGAAGCTACTTGTTAGACATATTTTGAAATAATGTATGCAGCAGTGTTTAATCCCCTTACATCCAGGCAATGGTTTAATAATGCAGAGGATGTTACCAGCAGGACTCAAGATAAAGTCTGACAATTTTACTTGTGGGAAAAAAGGCTAATGTATGTGGGATTGACTGTTGTGCATGTGTATAGATGAATAGATATTTTTAATAATTTTATTATTTATTGATGAAAAGTATATTATGTCTGAAGCAGAATCATTGTTCTGCTGCATCCTTTTTTTTTATGCTTTCTTTCTCTGTAACACTTCTGTTCTTATTACTGTTTATATTAATACTCCAATATATTTTTCTATTGTTTTTCTGCATAATACCGCTCCTTCGATAACTGTTCTGTTTTCCCCACCCATCATCCACTGTTGTTTTGAATCTTCATTCTATGATTTTTACAGTTGGTATGACTCATCTGCCATTATTATTTTGTATTGCTACTTTTTTTTTCAGTCTGCCTTTAATGAACACACTGGGGTGATTTGCTAAAACTGGAGAGTTCAAAATCTGGTGCAGCTGTGCATGAAAGCCAATCAGCTTAATGATACTGAAGCCAAAAATGTGTGTTACCTTAAAGTGTTCCTAAACCCACAACAGTAAAATCAGTCTGTATATGCAATGAAGCATGCTTGTTATACTCACTGTGGAGCCTGAGGGGTTAATCCTCTGCATTGTGTAAAAAGGCTGTCTGATCTTGTCTTCTCTGTTCCTCCCCTTTGTTAAGCGACCACCACTTATCTCTAGATTGAACCATAGGCATGCACATGCTCAGTTTGGTGTATATTGCTAGAGAGGTTTTTTTTTTCTTGGGAGAGTGCATGTGATCAGCACAGGTGAATCAGCACTGTCCACATAGAGGTCAGGGGTTTTGCATCCTCCTACAGCAGAAAGACAACTCCTCCTACAAGCTTTAGCTAGTGCTGGGCTGGACACAGATAGAAGTCACAGTGCTGGGCTGGACACAGATGTCACAAGATTGCTCTAACTTCTGATGAGAAAAGGTGTTTAGCAGTTTATATTTACTAAAATAATTGCACTTCCATGTTCTGTGTACTGTGGGAGACCAGATATAGTGGATGCAGGGCCCTGGGTTTCGTAACACTTTAATGCATTCCTTGCATTAAGGTAAAAACATTTTCTATTTGTCTGTTGCCCCCCCTCCATTGCCTGTGTGTAGGGGAAGAGAGGGAAGACTAGATCCAGCACTGTGCACTGCTGCATCTCTTCTCCCCTCTCTTCCTCTGCTGTCAATCAGACAGGATGGATGAGGAGGATGTGGAGGGGGGGGAAGCTAAGTTCTGCTATGGAGTGGCTCCATAGACACACAGCTTGAGAGCGTACAGACACTGTGTGCCTCCATAGCAAGCGGCTTGGTATGAGGTCACACAAAGAAGAGGAAGAGCCAGGATCGCCACTGGGGGGGACCCAAGAAGAGGAGGATCAGGGCCGCTCTGTGCAACACCACTGCACAGAGCAAGTAAATATAACATGTTTGTTTATTTAAAGAACACAAAAAAACCCCCCACAAAACTTCAGTAACCCTTTAAGCCTTTATAAAAAAAAAACCTGGAAGCTGATTGGTTTCTGTGCAGAGCTTCACCAAATTTTGCACTCTCCAGTTTTAGTAAATTAACCCCACTGTGTAGCTGTAAGGCTGATTTCACATCGATACGATTTTCTTTCTGCTTTTGCGTTACAAAAACCGGAAGAAAAACGTGTGACCATTTATTCTTATGGAACTCTTCACACTGATCCGTTACATTTTGGTGCTGTTTTTAAAGACGCATGTCTTGTAAAAAAAAAAAATGCATGTAAAAACAAAGTAAAAATGCAGCCAAAACGTATATGCATTTTTGCCGCAGATAGGTGTGAAAGTTGCCTAACTGTTCCTGTTGTTCAAATCCGTACATTAGACACATTCCACCTTCCTGCAGCAGCTACAATGCAGTGGACATTGTGGGAAGAAATAGAGATGCAGCAGTGGGAATTTGGTACCTGGACCCTGGCACATAAACGAAATGTCACGTGACATACACTGTTGTTGGTGAACTATACAGCGGCACTGACAATTTTCATCTATTTATGACTGCACTAACCTCTTTTATTAAAATTTTGAAATAGAAGACCTGACACTTTGGCATATGAGGCTAATAATTATTATCTATAAAAGGATGATTGTAACAAGAAAACTAACACAAAATTACAGTGTGACTATACAGCAATCATTTTCTGGTACTTATTATTTCTAAAGGTTTGGATTACATTTTAAATGGCCAAAAAATTCAAAATTAAAGGGCAAGTGGCTTTCCGGCTCATGATCCGCAAAGAGTTCCAGGCGGCCTGCAGTCCATCTCAGCGACCTGACACTGACAGTCTGTAACATTGTCCCTTGCTTGAGTCTCTACATTCCTCTGAGTCTCTCCTTTATCTATGTCTGGTGTGGCCCCTTCCTTTGCCTTATCCTAGAAGGATTTCACTGCAGTTATGCAGAATTTTATGGGTCGAATTGCAACTTTAATTGCTGATGCTAACCGCCATCTGTAAGCATACAATACCTTGATGCTTTCTCTTTTTGAATCACACTCAGATCTGTCTGCTGCTTTTGTGGCTTCTGAGCAGGGCGGACTTACCATTCGGGCACTGCCTGAGGGCCTGGGGCCAGTGAGGGGCCCCATCAGGTTTGCCAACTTCAGTAAGTTCAGGGACAGTTTGTAAAAAATTGTGATTTCTGTGAAATCTGGGATTTTTACATCTGTCCCTGAATGTTCTACGGAAATCCAGTGTCAGTAAAGATCCGAGGCTACAGTTGTTCCGCCTCTCCACTGCCGCCTCAGCCAATAGGAACACACTGTACCTGCCCCCTTCCCCAGCGCAACTTATTTGACTTTATCACAGGAGATGCTGGGGCGGGAGAGGGAGGAGTAAACAGCCTGCAGTGGAGGACGGACTTCAGCCTGCTAAAAGGTAAGCTGGCTGGGCTGGGCTGGGCTGGGCTGAGCAAAGTATAGTATTGTTGATGGCTTACCTTGGTGGGCAGAAGGTTGGGGGACAGGCTCTGTTCCCCCTAGCAGGGCTCCTGTTTCTGAGGGTGTTAGATCAATTTTCTGTGTGGGAAGAACTGCACTGCTTCTGGAGGAAGGACCTGTTCTGAACTTCCCCAATCTCTGCTGCACCTTCCTGCTCAGTACCTGCTCACCAATACACAGGCCTCCTCTCATGCAATACCACCTCCTGTGTCTTTAAGCTGCTGTGACACCACAAGTCCCAGCATGCCAGGAGCTGGGGGCAGCAGCAATGTGTTAGATCAATCTGATTTTTAGATGAAAAGTGCTGGTGTTTGTGTCTGTATGTATATATAGTGTGTGTATACTGTATGTGTGTGTGTATATGTATACTGTATATTCAGTGTGTATATATACTGTATGTGTGTGCTTGTATACTCTATGATCCATGTGTGCCCACTGCCAGTCAACAGAAGTCGATCTACCGATCGACTTCTGTTGAAAAGACACGTTAGAAAAAGCCACTCGACTAGTCACCAGCTGCCCATACATATCCAGAGACATGAGAAATATGCCCATAAAAAAACACTTGGCGCCATTCTGAGCCTGCCGAATAGTGAACTGCTGAGCTTGGCCACAGATCTGGCAGCAGGGCAGGTCTGGATGCTCATCTGTGCGATGACATCATGGCACCCATCAAACATAGCTTTTATTCACATGCCCCACTGCCCGATACGAGGCTGAGCATGGCAGTTCACCATTTGTCTGGCTCCACAACTGCACATGTGCAGTTCAGAGCCAGCGACAAGTGGATTGTTTTTAAAAGCCTTTTACCGGTAACCGCCTGATACAGCAAGGACCAAGGTGAAAAGGCATGTGTAAGGGACACTGATGTAAGGAGGCACTCTGGGGGCTGTGCTGCAAGGTGGCACTCTGGGGGCTGTGCTGCAAGGTGGCACTCTGGGGGCTCTGCTGCCAGGTGGTACTCTAATGTAAGAGGGGGACTCTGCGGACTGTGATGTATAGGGAGAACTCTGAGGACTTTGATGGCACTCATCCTGACTGCTGCACTCTATATGTTGTTCTGTTTTTACTTACTCCTGAACTCTGCACTCTATACATTATACTATACATAGACCTGATAAAGTTCTGTTAGGTAGGCTCAGTAAGACAGAAATATATCCTTTTTTTGTGCATAAAAACATACGATGGAAATGTCTATTATAAAAACAAATGATCCTTTGAGATTTATTTGTGTCTGTGAGACTGTCAGTTGTGATACAGTAATTAGTGTTTTGTGGATAAAAGGAATTTGGTATATGTGTGCAGTGTATACAGCAGACAGATTATGTTCAGTCCTCCTTTAAGACTCTCATACTGACCCTGTCTATTGTTTGCCATGGTGCGCTAAGCGTGCTGCAGGCACCATCTTCTTGGTAGGGGCCCAGAGCATTCCTTTTCCCAGGGGCCCATGATGCTGTTAAGGTGGCAATGCCCATGACAGGCTATTGGTCCTTTTATTGAATTGCCAGCTTTAAGTCTCCTGCCACTCTGCATGTTACCAAGCTAGGTGCCCTTCCATTCAGGCCTGCCACAGTATTGTTGCTTCATAAAGATGGCTGCTGCATGACTGCCATCTTTAATACTGGGGGCCGCATGATCTCCTATTGCCTGGGGGGGCCCCATGAGTTGTCAGTCTGCCCCTGCTTCTGAGCCTTCTGCCGTGGAGGCTCAAAAATCCTTTCCGGGTGATATTATTACTGAGGAGTTGCAGGAATCTGCCATAGTGCCCAGACTTAGAGAGACCATTTTGGCTCCTATTGATGCAGTGCATGCCACCTTAGTTTTGGAACAGCCTATAGCTTCTACTGGTGCTGTTACTAGTCTGGGATCCCTTAAAGGCTCCAACCCCTTAAAGGCACCTTTCAAGAGTACACCCTACTCCAAAACATTAGTGTGGAGAATGGGAAACTCCTGTTAAACTGTTCACACCTTCCAAACATTTTGCAGCCCAAAATCTGTTTGAGGAGGCCTTTATGACGAAGTGGGTCATTCGCACTGTTGATCCAGCAGTGTCACATCTTAATAGAGTGTTGAGAATTCCTTTAGATAATGCACCAGTGTTTAAGGATCCCACAGATAAACATTTGGGGATTCTTTTGAAAATCTAGTTTTCTTTATCAGGCCCTGCATTGCAACCTGCCACGACTTTGATGTTAAGCTGGCCACGCACTAGTAGATTTTTGAATGAACATTCACATGAAAATTTTCGGTATATTCGATGGCTTGACAAATGATGTTTGAGATACTTAAACATTTTGTTTTTAACAATTGATTCTGGAATGAATGAACTTTGCTGAATGAATGCCACATACACTGTTAGAAATGTGTTTGAGAAACATTTTCCATTCTGCTCCTTGGAATTTTAGCATCACTGTGGTTGAACACAAATGTCGAAGTGGACTCAATGATCAAAACGATTGAACGGACATTCTTAAAAGTGTGAACAAAATTCTACTAGTGTATAACCAACTTTTTAGTCTCTCAAACATTAGAAGAGTGGATTATATGCAGTAAAAGTGTTCAAATTCCATTTATGCTGCTCCCCTGTTCCTAGAGCTCTAAGAGCTCATCCTGGCTGCCCTACTCAACTGTGTTAGACGGGTTGGTGCATATCCCCCGTCTTATTTCCTGAATTACTCTTCTATCACTAAACGTACAACAAGCACTTTGGTTGAAATTTTGGTATGTAGAGCAAGCATGGAAAAGGAAACTTCTGCACATCCCTTTTGAGGGTCAACATTTCTTTGGAACTGCTTCAGATACCCTAGTTAAGGATGTCTCTGTGAGTAAGAGTACTCATCTACCTCCTGCAAAAGAAGCCTAGTCCTCAAGCTGGAAGGACTTATGTCTTCCATCATTCTTTTGTTACCACGCAGGTTAGCACACCTGAATGCAGCTCTTAAAGGGTCCTTTGGGTCAGGGGGTTATTGCTCTAGTTCCTGCAGCAGAAAAGTTTCCAGGATTTTAGTTCAACCTTTTTACATTGTTAAAACCAAATGGGGCTATCTGTCCCATCTTTCAGTTTAGGACCCTTTCATTTAGCGTCTCATCTCCACCCGCTCTCAGGGCATCCTTATTTTAGGACAGGGGTGTCAAACTGGTGGCCCTCCAGCTATTGCGAAACTACAAGTACTATTAGGCATTGCAAAGCTCACAGTTACATGCACGACTCGAAAAAAGGCAGAGGCATGATGGGACTTGTAGTTCTGCAATAGCTGGAGGGTTGCCATTTTGACACCAATATTGTAGGATGTTAGGATGGCCTTCTGTTTGGGGAGCAGTCAGCCTATGTTTTGACTGACATTGTGATGTGAAAAAGTTCAAAACCTACCCTTGGCTCCTGAACCTCCAGAAGTCAGCGTTAGAGTTTGGAGTATCTAGTTCTACTCTTGACAACTCAAGCAAAGGTTTTCTTAGGAGGAATTTCAATCCTCCCAGACTCAGACTTTTCTGTTCGTGAGTTGTCCAACTTAGAGTCATATGGCTGACAGTAGCTTCCGTTAAAACAATCTCATTTTCCAAGTTCTGAAACTCCAGGAGATTTGGTAGCCTTTACATCGCTGGTAATTCTAACTGGTAATTCCAACTAGTTGGTCATCTGATCAAAATCCACTTAGCTAATGCCACAGAAGGGGCATACATCAACCATCAAGAAGGAACCAGTAGTCTTCACCCACAAAAAAGGTAAAAAGGATTGTGTCTTGAGCAGAACCTCACATTCCACTCTTAAACAAAAAAACTAAACAAATTTACAGCCTCTTGTGGACCAAGTCCTCTTCTACCCTATATGATGATGCTTCCTTATTCCCGTTGGCTGTGAGACTGGCATATCACATCCCGCTGGTTCTGTGTGTATACAGGAAGGAGGAGAGGGATAGAGGCAAACCTCTAAGTTAGCGTACAGCTGTCAGGAGCTGGCAGTCTGGAAGCCGGAACCCACATACACACCAGAAAGTGTGCAGGCAGAGAAACAGTGTGAGACCAAGGAAGCAACAGGGGTTTCCATGGATAAAATATGATCCGCTTTCGAGGCGCAGTCTTTTTTCAAGCATTCTCAGTTGCCACTCTGCCTACCTTCAGAAAGCCCTGCTTACTTGAAGTGGTTATAAAGATTTTTTTTTTTTTTAAATTATAAACACGACATACAAAGCAAAAAAGAGAATAATTTTTTTTTTAATCACTGTAAAATCCTTTTCATGGAGGTCTCACCTGCGTTTATGGCCTTGTTCCTGTTACAAAACTGAGGCATGCTGGAATTGGGAGGGGTTATACCAGACTGGTCACTGTATTTTGTTTTCCAGTGTCTGGATCCCTAGTTTTTACAGCAGTATAATGCAAATGTCTCTGAATCCCATGTTCTTCAATGAACACCAAGAAGAGAATTGTTTTGGTGAGTGCAAATATATTTTTTTTCCCCCAAAAGGTTTGCTGCTCTACTTGAATTAGAATAAAATGTTTTTTTTACCTGTGTAATGCTTGATTACCTCCTTGTTATCCCTAGCTGGCCCTAAATAATTCCTTCCCCACCTCTCCGTGTTGTTTCACAATTTTGTTTTTGGCAAAATAATAACACGTTTACATACTATCGCAAGTGCAAATATTTTAGTTCATATCAGTAGTTCATTTTGTAGCATGTGTTAAAGTATATTTAAGGCCTTGTTCGCACCAAACGTGTCATTTCGTGGCACATTCAAAAGTGCCTGATCCTTCTAGACTCTGCTATTATACTCTTGAGATTTACTGTTGGTATGGAGGTGGCAAGAGGTTTAGAAGCGTTGTTTTCAGTAATTCGAATAAACTCTTCTTAACATATTCCCTTATGAAAAAAGTCTGGAACAAGGTTAGAATGCTGCAACAGGTTGCAGGGTTTACAAGGTATAGTCCTATCTGGGATAATAATGCTCAATATCAGGCGCTGACAACATTACAATATAGCACAAAATTAAAACAATATGGTATTTCTCACTTGCGCCACATTTTTAATATTGGTAATAAAGGGGAGGTTGCTGTCCTTTCCAGATCTCCAACTGGAGTTCCAACTCCCTCATTCTAAGCAATTTCACTATTTGCAACTTCAACATTCGGTGAGAGCTCAACCAGGAGTGGACCTTTGGGTGCAGTCCCTGACTCCTATATTCAATTATATGTCTGATATGGTCTCCTATAAAGGTTTTATATTGTGCTATTATGCTATGTTACTAAATATTTTTCTTCAGAATTACCCTCTTAAAGTGTTATCCCACTGGGAATAGGATATTGGGGTCCTTGAGGCGGAGCATTGGGTGGAGGCTCTTCTGGCGGTTCAACAGTACTCCCTAAATGTTGTTCAATGCCTTTCACAATTGTATTTACTCTTAAGGGGCCATTTTACACCAGAAAGGCTATTTCACATGGAAATAAGAGAGGATCCCACCTGCACTCGCCGCAGTATGGATCGTGAAGATCTGCTACATTTATTGTGGCGGTGTCCAAAATTCCATCTCTGTTGGAAGGAAGTTCTAAACACTATCATTCTGATTTACCATGTTCAGATCAGTGAAGATCCCAAACAATGTCTGCTGGGTATCCTAAGTGACCTCCCTATTGAGGATATACTTAAGCAAGCTATAGCCAGGGCCGTTTTCCTGGCCCGCAAGTTAACTTTGAGATACTGGAAATACACTGATCCTCCTACTCTAAGAAAGTGGATCTCCCAAATGGGGGATACTGTAAGGCTTGAAAAATATATTTATCAACACAGAGGATGTGTTAGTAAGTTTGGTAAAATTGGGCTCCTTGGTTAGATATTCAAGGCCTAGCCCCGTTAGATCTTATTATGGACAGCATACTGTAATATTTAGGGACATATATTATTTCATTAATTTGGTCCCGAGTGGGGAAATGTGTTTGTATGCCATGCATGTTCTTTTGTTAATACCTATGTTTTGTGGTGGATAATTCTCATTATATCTGGTGTTTATATGTTTAATGCATGATGCAGTCTACTGCAGTCTCTATGTCTTTGATATGCTGTTCAATAAAATTTATTGAGATTAAAAAAAGTGCCTGTATCGACATGCTGGATTTTCTTTTTAAGAAAAACAAAACAAATTATGGCACAATGTATGCGCCATTTGCGTTTTTCAATCAACAGAACGTTCATTTATCGTCCATGGCCGACCTTACACTTACAGGTTTGTAAATTAGCTTGCAGAAGAGATTTAGAAGTTGCAATCACTCTTTATTCTTACAGCTGTTGAGATATGACATCAGCCATACAGGGAGTACATTATTTTCAACAAGTCAACCAACTGATAGACTTGCATTGTTAGAAGCAGCAGAACAGCATAACTATTGTGTAGCACGACAAAGAAGAATGCGCAGTCGATGTTTGCAGTGAGCAAATATGGTTGACACAATGTACATATTTCACAAAGTTAAAATGTTAACCCACAACGGTATATGCAGTAAAGCATGCTTGTTATACTCACTTTGGAACCTAAGGGGCAATCTTCTGCATTTTCTAAAAACGTTGTTTGATCCTGACTTCTCTGATCCTCCCCTTCTTCTAGTGTCCCCCTCTTATATCCTGATAAGACATATCGAGTGGAGTCACTTTGCACATGCTCAGTCTTGTGTCTATTGCTAGAGAGGTTTTTTTTTTCCTTGGGATTTTTCTTGCATGCGATCAGCACAGGGCCAATCGGCACTGTTCAGAAAGAGGTCAGGGGTTCTGTATTCTCTTAGAGCAAAATGAATACTCCTCCTACAAGCTTTAACTAGTGCTTGGCTGGACAATGATAGAAGCCACTGATCTAACTGCTGATGAGAAAGGGTATTTAGCAGTTTATATTTATTAAAATAATTGCACTTTCATGTTCTGTGTACTGTGGAAGACCAGATTTTGTAAATGCAGGGTCCTGGGTTTAGTAACACTTTAAGGTTTGCTAACAATTTTTTTCTCCAAGGCCCCTTTTACACTTGCAGACCGTTTGTCCATTTTTCATCCATTGGTTGACAGATGAAAAAGAGACATCAATGCATCTCTATGTAAATGGTTGATCTGCTTACATCCATTTATGTCCACTTCATCAACATCCGTTTTTTTTTGTTATCAGATCAAAGCCCTTTTTTTTGTTCGTGAAAAATGTAAAGGATAAAAGTAAAGGGACATATGACCAGTTTTTGCATAGGTTGTTGGGAGCCAGCACCCGCCTGCTTCCTAACAACCAGTGACTTAAGTCTGCTGTCAGTGGGATTCTCGCTAACAGCAAAAAGTAAAAAAAAAAACACAACCAAACTTAGTATGGGGTGGGTGATTGGGGGTGCTGTATGTACTGTAGACAAGGCGGGGGAGTGATAGGCAGGAGAGGAACAGTGAGGGAGAAGTGTATACAGACAGGCTCACTCATGTGCACTGTCACTGCCGATTTGAAATGTACTTGTCGGCTTTTTTTTTTGTTTACTTTACAGTGCCAAGAAGGATCTATTCTGCCACCACTGAAGTAACCAAAGGGACGGGGTCACTAGGGATGTCACCGTATAAACCCTTTGTCTACTTTAGTGGCGGGGCAAATCACCAGTGACACTAATATTAATAATCAGTGCTAAAAATATACACTGTCACTTTACACTAGCTGGGAAGGGGTTGGCATCTAGAATAAAAAATTATAAACTCAATGGTTATCAAATACCACCAAAGAAAGCTCTATTTGTATGAAAAAAAATTATATACATTTCATTTGGGTACAGAGTAGCATCACCATGCAATCACCAGTTAAAGTAGCATAGTATTAAATGGCAAAAATGGTCTGGTCAGGAAGGGGGTAAATCCTTCTGGAGCTCACCAGACCCAGGCAGGTTGAGGGACACCAGAGGGTTTATGTATTGCAGAGGAAACTGGCTTTTTGGTTTCCTCATTTATTCATTAAGTCCGTTTTGGGATCTGGAGCCTGGAGATTTCAAAGAGATCTGGGAGGGATGAAATCTCCAATCCTGGGACCAGGTTTTGGTAATGGCCAGGACATTGATTGTACAGGTGGGTGCAGGGCTTTTTGTAGAGGCCTAACCCATGGTTCTGGGCTCCACCCCAGCAGACAGGAGTCAGGAGGGCTCCACCCTGGCTGGAGGGCTCTGCCGTGGAGTCAGGAGGGCTTCACCAAGGAGAGGTGGAAGCCAGACTAGCTGTGTGCTAGAAGTTCGCTGTGTGCAAAAACAACCTTTTGGAAAGAGTCTGCAGGAGACGGACATAAGCCTGAAGTGGAAAATTTGTATGTACAAGCCAGAAGGCTGAATACTGTCTAATTTGTTTGCTGGTGGATACCCCTGCGTGGGAAGCATTTTTGTTGAACTTTTTCTTTTAAATAAAATTGGGCAAAAAGGCCCTTAAAGAAGCGAGTTGCTGCGTGCTTTAACAAGAAAAGCTCCACCATTTTGAAGCGAGTTCCCACTATATATATATATATATATATATATATATATATATATATATATATATATATATATATACACACACACACACACAGTTGCAAGAAAAAGTGTGTGAACCCCTTGGGATTACGTGGAGTTTTGCATGAATTGGGCATAAAATGTGCTCTGAACGTCATCTAAGCCACAACAATAGAACACAGTCTGCTGAACATAATACTACACAAACATTAGATGTTGCCATGGTTTAATTGCACATAACATGTAAACATTCACAGTGCAGGGAGGAAAAAGTATGTGAGGCCCTAGCTTAATGACCTCTCCCAGAGCTAATTGAAGCCAGGAGTGAGCAACTGTATATATATATAGTTTTATACAATATCACTGTATACAGTTTCATGGCATTGTATATGTGCTATTTTTAGCACTACTGTTGTTTAAGCACCTTGTATTCACTTATTGGTTTATTTGGGATTTAGACACTGGGGAAGAGGGATATAATTGCCAGCCCATGGGGCATTATAGCACATGCATATTTGTGGGGACCCTTTGTGTAGTATGGAGTTCATTCATTAATTAATTCATTATTTAAAGTCGTTTTTGGGAGAGGCAGCACAGCAATGTTTATGTTTTCATTACCGAGATAGATTGCAGATTAGTAGTGGCAAGTTTATCGTTGCCCTACTGCAAAGGTAAAAAAAAAAAAAAACCAGGAAATTAAAAAACAGAACAAAAAACCATTGACTTCTATGATGAAGTTTATCAATTACATTAGACATCTGTTTTTTGTTTTCAGAGTCTCACGTAACCTTATATTATTCTAGTTTTATCATATATACTTTACCATTTAGGCCTCATGCACACTGGGCGTTTTTACAGCGGCTGTTTTTGGCTTTGACATTTATTTTCTACAGCCAGTAAACACCCCAGCATGTTATCTCATGTGTCCATGCACAGCTTTTTTGGTAGGGGCGTTTTCTAACTGGAAAAAAACCCAGAACTAGTGGGTTTCAAGAGGAATTTTTTAGTTATAAAATCGCTCTAACACTGATAAACATGTTAAAACGCAACAAACCAGCGTTTTTGACCACCATTTTTTCTTTTTGTACTAAAAACCGCTAGCGTGGAAAAACGTGGCTAAACACTAATGCAAAAATGCTAAATGTGACTGTATACAGCTAACGCTACCGGCCTTTTGAAAACGCCCAGTGTGCACGAGGCCTTATAGTTTTAGTTCATCCTACCTGTATGTCTGTTTTTCTCTGATCTGCAGCAAAATCACTGCAACATAATCATCCTGTAGACAGGGTAGTCTCAAATGGACACATGGTCTTAGGTTAAATTTTAGACTTTAATATGGCCATTTATTTATTTTTTGCTTACTTAAAGACCAACTCCAGCTACTGAATTTTATCATTACAGGTATTGACCCCATATAGTTAAGCCTTGTTCACACAGGGCTAGTGCATGGCTGTGTTTACCAACAAGTGGATGCACACGTGATGTAAATTGGGATGCACAAACACAGCTGCTTCTCCCAATTTTATATCTGTGTAGGTGCAAGTGCATGCCTCCAAACTCACAATGTCTGCTTTTGTGGTTGTGGGGGTAAACATGGCTCAAACAGGTATACACTGTAGCATGCCCCATATGAACAAAGCCTTACCAGAATACAATATTTTCTCTATAGTAGTGTTTTAATGTAGCGTGTAAACAGAAACAATTGAGTACTGTTCGTGATACTTTTTTTATTTGCACTAACAAACAATTTTGAGGACAAGCTTTCGGGGAGTGTCCCACTCTTCAGGTCCAAGAATGTACTGCTTGGACCTGAAGAAGGGGACACTCCCCGAAAGCTTGTCCTCAAAATTGTTTGTTAGTGCAAATTAAAAAAAGTATCACGGACAGTACTCAATTGTTTCTGTCGCAAATGCACTAATATGGCTACAATCACCTCAAGCAATGTAGCGTGTACAAATTAATGCTTGACTACTTTTTATTTTCTGTTTTTAATTAATGTCAGCTCTGTTGATTTACAGGTAGGTTTTCTCAGGACTGTGGCACTGCTTCCCTGGATTTAGTGCAGGTCTAGTGCTTAATTTATGTCCTTTTCAAATTCTTTCTCTTTTCCTCCCCAGATTTCACTTATGCAAATGTTGTGCATTCACCCAGCAAGAGCAGTCAATATTCAGTATATCTGGGGTGGTCTCTCATAACTCATAGTCTACAATGTTATCTTACCACAGAGAATCTGACAGTGCTATGAATGTCTGTTTGCTGACAAATGTAAAGTTGTACAGTAACAGTGTGATCTTATAGTAGGTTTTGGTGCATTAGTATTACTATTTTAATTTGAAAGTCTATTTTCATACAAGATGTCTACAAGTCAGTACACAATTTTTTCAGACACAAGGCAAAGGTTTGAAAGTAACTTCATTGGTTTCTCTAAATGAAGGAACTAAAAATATGTCATAGTTTTGTGCAGCAATAACAAAAGAATAAACCATATTGATTGTTGATTTATTCCTCTGTTATATAAAAACCATTTTATGTAACATATATTTATAATTTATTTCTTTGTTTGTAAGTGAGCATAGAACACCAACAGCATGACATTGACCTTAGGGAATTTAGTAGTGGAAAAGTGGAGCTGAGGGGGATTTGAAAATTACAGCCTCATGTGCCTTGGTTGACTGCCATGTAGCATTCTATGGTTAATGGGTCTTTTCTTTAAAAAGAGGACACAATTTTGAATTTATTTTCTTTTTTGAAATGCGTCACAATAGCTGGATCAGCTTTATGTTTGCAGAGTGGCCAACAGTTAAGTAAAAATGTTAAAAAAAAAATGTTCTTTACTTGTTTTTTCTTGAGGGCCACAGCGGTATACTCTGGGTAGAGAGGTTAGTGTTAAAGTGCAGATATATTTATCAGTAAACTGATGTTGACTGTCTTTTGTAGGATGCATGGCATTACATATTCTTCTCCAGTTTTATCACCAGTAGACCATGATCAGTGGTTTTCCCAAGATATACAAGTGTGATGGAGCCTGGATATGTTGGGGAGATTTCACCTTGCCTCCAGAGTGGGGTAAAAGTGAAGGGAAAATCTCAAATGGTAATATTGAATTGGAGGACAGGGGAAACCAATCAGTCTGCACTCTGATCTTCCTCTCAACAGGTATCAATGACCAAATGCCTAGGCTTTTTGTTATGTGAGCAGATCTGGAGAAATTCTGATGGAGTTGTCTTTTAAATGTTGCTCTAGCGCTGTAAGAAGAAAGACATATAGTTGTCACCATACTTAGTCCTCTGTTTCCCAAGGGACCAGAAAAACACTGTTTCTTCTGCTTTTGATAGACACATTTCCAAATCCACTATTGCTAATGTTGTTGGATAATAGGTCTAAATGATTCCACCATTTACACAACACCGCAGACCTTGCGGCTGTGTAAATAACTGAACACTGAATCTGATAGCGCGCAGACTCAGCTTGGCCAACAATTTTCCACCCACACTTTTGACTTTTCATGTGACAGAGCCACCCATAGCATGAATTTCAGCTGATTAAACTAAAATCAGACAAAATCTGAGCTTTTGTATAGTCATGGCCAAAACTATTGGCATCCCTTGCATTTCTGTCAGATAATGTACAACTTTGCCCAGAAAATTTTTTAAGTTTAAAATGTTTAGGCATTCTCATGTTTTAATTCTTTTGTTTGTACTGGTGGAAAAACAAAAAGCCAAATCTGCAACATTTCATGCAAAACTCCAAAAATGTACTGGCCGAAATGATTGACACCGTCTCAAAATTGTAAGAAATAATTGCATTCCAAGTTCGTGATTCTCCTGTAATTTTGAAATTAAACTCATCATTTAACAGGTCCTGACAATATAGAAATCACATCGGCAACCAGTTAAAAATGGGGAAAAATTGGCTCAACCTTTCTTTTGCGTGTCTCTGTGCCACATGGAGCTTGGAGAATAAAAAGAGCAGCAAAGAATTGTCTGAGGATTTGAGAACAAAATCGTGGAAAAGCATGGACATTCTCAGGGTTACAAGTCCATCTTCCACGTCCAGGGAGATTTGTCTTAATGTTCCTGTGTCCACTGTGCGCAACATTGTCAAGAATTTTACAGCCCATGGTACTGTAGATAATCACCCTGGACATGGAAGAATAAGAAAAATTGCAACAAAGAATACTATTGCAACAAAGGATTGTGCGAATGGTGGATAAAGAACCTTGATCAACTTCAAGACAAATTCAAGCTGACCTTCTGGCACAGGGTACAACTGTGTCAGCTTGCACTATATGTCTCTATCTGAATGAAAAGGGATGCTATAGTAGGAGACCCAGGAGGACCCCTTTGCTGACACAGAAAAATAAATCCAGATTGGAGTTTGCCAAAACTTACCTGAGGAAGCCAAAATCCTTCTAAAAAATGTGCTGTGGACAGACAAAACAAAATTACAGCAAAATTGATTTTGGTAAAGCCCATCATTCTACTGTTTTCAGAAAAAGCAATGAGGCCTTTTAAGAAAAGAATACAGTCCCTACAGTCAAACATGGTGGAGGTTCTCTGATGTTTTGAGATCGCTTTGCTGCTTCAAGCACTAGATGTGTTGACCGTGTGCATGGCATTGTAAAATCTGAAGACTACCAAAGAATTCTGGGGTGGAGTGTAGGGCCCAGTGTCAGAATGTTAGGTCTCCATCAGAGGTCATGGGTCTTACAGCAGAACAGCGACCCAAAGCACCAGTTAAAAAGCACCCAGAATTGGTTTAGGACGAAGAGCTGGAGAGTACTGAACTGGCCAGCAATGAGTCCAGAGATTCTCAAAACAGCAGTTTGGAAAAGGAACCCTTCCAATCTGAGAGACCTGGAGCAGTTGAAGAAAGAAGAGTGGTCCAAAATTCCAGTAGGGAGGTGTAAGAAACTCACTGATTGTTACAGTAAGCAATTTTATTTCAGTTATTTTTTCTAAGGGTTGTGCTACCAAATTTTAAATTGAGGGTGTCAATCATTTTGTCCAGTCCATTTTTGGAATTTTGCGTGGAATGCGTCATTTTGGCTTTTTGTTTCTCCATTTTTTTTGTGTCATACCAATACAAACAAAAGAAATAAACATAAGAATGCCTAAACATTTGTAATTGCAATAATTGTCTGGGCAAAGTGGTGCATTATCTAACCAAAATGCAAGGGTGCCAATATTTTTGGCCATGACTGTATGGCCAGCTTCACTCTGCTTCTGCAATAATAACAAACAGTTGAAATACAAAAAGTTGTCAAAAGAATGTCTTTTTAAGATTATCTTAAGACAAGCATAAGTACTGTAGAAAAATATGTGATCTATTGAAAGAATGAGAATATATTTGGAGTTTGGCATATCACTTTTTGAGGAAAACTTAGCAAAACTGTTCAGACTGAATTTATTGGTCAACCACTATGAGCTGTGTAGAGTTTAGAGACTGAAGCTAATGCGTGACCATAACAAATACATACGTATTTTAGAAGGTGCTTAGCTATAAAGAAACTATAATGAGACACAGTATGTTGTTGTCTGCTCAAACACATATTGTTCCTGCAATGTATTAAGCATGACATGCATAGAAACACGGTTTGGGCACTTCTTAAAGTGTAACTTTAGTCAGAAAACTAAGTCCTGCTAGATCACTTCAGGCTGGCTCCTTTTGCAGGTATAGCTGTGTAAAATATTAAATAAATGTCTATACTGTTTAAAATCCAGTAATACGCTGTCTTACCCTGTTCAGCACATGCTCAGCTGCTCGGAATTTTTAGGCACTGCCAAATTTGTAGAGGCCGATCTGCTGGCAGCCTTGTAGCAGAATTAAACTCGCTCATCCTGTAGGCTACGTTCACACTAGCGTTGTGTGCAGGCGGCAGAGAGGCGTTTGGGAAGCGTTTTTACTGCTTCCCAAACGCCTATGCCAATTCTGCACATTACAGCACATGGTGCTATTCTAACAGGAGCGTTTGCGTCACAGCAAAATGGACGCCTCTGGTCGAGTCAGGAGGCGTTGAAGTCTCCTATTCTTGTCTATGGTGCCGCTCTGCAAACGCCCGGCCGGCGTTTGCGACGCGGTTGCGGGGCGTTTGCGGAGCGGTAACACCATTCAAACTGCATTATAGGCATTTGTGGGGTGTTTTTAACGCTCGGCAAACGCCTAGCAACCTCCGCTAAACCGCACATGCGGCGTTTGCGGAGCGTTAAAAAAATGCTCCGCAAACGCCGGACCAATGCTTGCCAAACGCTATAGGGGCGTTTGGCAAGTGTTGGTAAAACAGCCAAGTGTGAACGAGCCATTACAGCCAAGGAAGCTGCTTCTGTTTATTTATTTCAGGTACTTATATAGCGCTGTCAATTTACGCAGCGCATTACACATATATATTGTACATTCACATTAGTCCCTAACCCTCAAGGGGTGTACAGTCTAAGGTCCCTAACTTACATTCATACATACACATATTAGGGCCAATTTAGACAGGAGCCAATTAACCTACCAGCATGTCTTTGGAGTGTGGGAGGAGCTGGAGTACCCAGAGGAAACCCACGCAAGCACAGGGAGAACATTCAAACTGTATGCAGGAGGCGCCATGGTCGGGAATCGGACCCATGTTTGATCTGCAACTGCCATGGTGCTGCACATGTGATCAGTTATGAATCCAGACACTTGATGCTTTGAGAGTATGGTTGAGAACACAAGCAAATGTGACAGTTAGCAATCCCAGCATTCCAGGAATGTAACTGTTTTTAGAAACCATTCAATCGATGGGTTTAGTTCTGCTTTACGATTTACTGCTTTTCAGGGGTTTTGGGCTTCAGCAAAATGGTGGCCTCCTGCAAGCAGAAACAGGAGCAATGCTGGATGCAATTTAAAGCACACACTAATTTTAGTAGCATAATTATTAAAGTAGAATGTATGTTCCTTGCTAAAGAACATTTATCAAGTTGTTCTGGGTAAAATTCTCCTTTTTATATATAAAAAAATGTAGTTTTACTTTCTGTGTGATACAAAGTGGAACCAGTCTCCTTGTGTATCTTATGTTTTCTAAAAGCCCTTCTTCCTAAAAATGATAGATAATACAAAATGAACATACATTGTAAATGCAATACATTTCATCTGCATTAAATCCCATCAATTTGTAAAATTGTTGCTGCACAGTTTATTCTGCTGAATTGAAAAATGGATATATTGTTATGGCATTTATATTCAGGTGTAGGTTGTATGGATACAGGTATTACAGCTCAAGCAATGTATTTATTTATTACAGGTACTTATATAGCGCCGTCAATTTAAGCAGCGCTTTACATTTATATTGTACATTAACATCAGTCCCTAACCCTCAAGGGATGTACACTCTAAGGTCCCTAACTCACATTCCTATACAAGGGCCAATTTAGACAGGATCCAATTAACCTACCAGCATGTCTTTGGAGTGTGGGAGGAAACCGGAGTACCCGGAGGAAACTCACGCAGGCACATGGAGAACATGCAAACTCCAGGCAGGTCGTGCCAAGGCTGGGATTCGAACCAACGATCCTAGTACTGCCAGGCGGAAGTGCTAACTATTTAGCCACTGTGCTGCCCCGGATATATGATATCCGTTAGCAATCTAACGGATATCATATACACATTTCCATTTATTGTACCCCTCCTTATGTTACCGTGGCATTTCTTGGAGGTTGTTGGGACCCTTTGTTCCAGGCAGGTTTTAATTTTTTTTTTTTTACCCTCTTGAAAGATATGCTGCATTTTTCATCCAGACCTTGTAAATATGCTGGGACAAGAGGTTAGTGAGATGTAGTGATCTAAATGACAAAAATTGGTTGCATCACACACAAATGTTTAATACCAGTGCGCAACTGCCCCAAATGGGGAAAGCCTCTCCACCTCAAGAAAAAAAAAAGGGGGCTGTATTTATCATTTTTATTGAGATAGATGTGAGTGAGGTGAGTCTTTTTGTTTCTATTAAATCGGGACTTTTTCACAGAACAGGTCTAGAAAAAAAACCACAATATCATCCATGTTGGACTTTTGATGTCCATTATTATTTACAGATTGATGTTTGTGATGCCGTTGTTAGCATAAGAAGCTGGTATACCCTGGATAAAGGTTTTTTTTTTAAATTAATGCTCATTGCCTTTGAATTTGAGGGTCCATGCACATTGGGCATAAAACATGCTGCTATACAGGCATTTTGCATTTTTTTCCTTCAGCCCATAGAAGCACCCCAATGTTAGCCTATGTGTCCATACACATTAGGAGGTTCACAGGCATATTTTCAGAGGAGCAGAAAACAAACGCTTAACGCTCATAAACGTGCATGAATGTTGTGTTCGGCATGTTCAGGTGCACATTGCAAAATTAGTAGAGGAGAATGGGGAAAAAAACAAGCAACTATGAGCATTTTTTCTGCCGCTTTTTTTTCTGTCAGAGGTTCTTGCATTTGTTCTGCTCCTAGTGTGCATAGACCTTGAAGGTTTGAGGTGTGGGGTAGACTGAAAGAACCGCTTGATAAGCTTCCTTGAGTTGAATATAACAAAACAAATAGGCATTTGCTGGGTTCTGTTTTTGCTATAATGTATCTAGTGCAATTAATAAATTTTTATAGTCCATAGTTTAGAGAATCTAATGTATAATCTTGGTGGCTCATATTGCATGGTGTGAAAAGAAGTGTGGAAGATAATTCCTTGCACAATGGAGTATTCATGGACCATGCTTTGGGTTTTTTTTTACACTTATTTGGGAACTCCCTCTAGTGTTCACTAGAATTGTTACATTGTATCTCTTTTTACAAAGTCGTATTTCCTACGCTTCTCACAGCCATCTAGTGGCCATAATGAGTTATTTTACTACTTCCCATGATAACAGAACATTCAGTTGACAAGAAGTCAGCCTAGACAACATTGGTTTTTGCCCAGTTTGCACAGAACAAATGTACATGCAGATTCACTAGACCAGTGGTCTCCAAACTGCGGCCCGAGGGCCAGATGAGGCCCTTTGCTTGCTTTTATCTGACCCTTGGGGCAGTATTTCATCCACTGACACCAACAATGGGGCACAATTCCCCCCACTGACACCAATGATGTGACACAATTCCTCCCAATGACACCAGCGATGGAGCACAATTTCTCCCAATGACACCAACAATGGGTCCCACTGACACCAACGATGGGGTATAATTCCCCCCTACTGACACAAATGATGGGATGCTATTCCTCCATATGACACCAATTATGGGGCACAATTCCTCCTAATGACGCTAATGATGGGCTACAATTTCTCCCAATGACACCAACAATGGGGCCCAATGACACCTCTGATGGGGCACAATTCCACTCACAACTCCCAACGATTTGGCACAATTCCTGCCACTGACACCAAAGATGGGGCATTGTTTTTGCTCCACTGACATGGGGACCTTTTCTACAGTCACAGTCTGGCCCCCCTAAAGTCTGAAGGACAGTAAACTGGCCCTTTATCTAGAAAGTTTGGAGACCCCCGGAACTAGACAAATGGCTATGCATTTTTTAAATTAAAAAAAACCCCTGTGTTTATTTTCTTAGTGTACAAGACCCTTAGTCTGTGGATTCCTATACCTTTTTTAGGACTTTATCATGCTATTGTAGATGATACCTACATTTTTTTTAAATCAAATACAATACTGTATAGCTACTTATGTGCTTATACAAAGCAGCAGTATAAGTAAGAAAATCTGTCTTGTTGTTCACCTCTTCAGTACACAAGAACACTCTGAGGCAGTTAAGACCCTGTGCTTTCAGTAAGATGGAGTGGAAAAGAACATGGGTGACCTCATCAGTAGGCTGCTGCTCCTTCATTGTCTATTTAGTAGGCTTGAGGTGGGCCCTGGACCATCCAGTGTTGTTTAACTGTATCTCTGGATCATGAACTCCCTTCAGGAATGAATGGACAGTGCAGAGTGCATTCATGGGCCCAGGTGGGAATTTTTGACAAGCAGCTTGCGACACAGACAATCAACACAGCCAATATCTTTCTGGATTGAGGACAGGTGAATACAAGACTGGCAGGAGGCTGGGGCCCTACAACATAAGTGTATCCTGCACCTATGGTGCAGTTAAACTTTAAAACCTTTTCAGCAGTTCAGTAATCCTAAAGTCCATTTCACACGGGCGGACCGAGAGGACTGCTTGTCAGTTTTCAGGTAGACCCTCCATTATCCCCTATGGAGTGGCAGAAGTAAATGGACCATTTACACCTGCCTACATTTAATCCTATTCCATCCACTAAAAACAGATGGATGGGGTTTAAATGGATAGGCGGTCCGTTTACATCCGACCATCCATAGACTACAGCAGACTCTGTCTGTGTCCGCTCTGCATAAGCGGAGCGGACACGGACCAGCTATCATCTTGCTCACCAGGGCGGAGACTACCCCGTGTGGAAGGGGCCTTACTGGTAAAATATGTTATTCTTTGTTAAGTAGCTACAACTACTTTTTGTGTTATATCTTTACTGGAATATGAAGCAAAGTCGAACAAGTCAACCACTTACTGACATTAGTGGTTGTAAACTTACTCAAACCTCATATACACCTACATCATTTAATATATATACAGTGTGTGTATATATATATATATATATATATATATATATATATATATGTTCCAAAGGCAGCTAGAGCACTCTATGTTTGAGATAAATGCCTACATTTATCTCAGACATGGCTTGGAGGCACTATGGGTCTTGCAGAGGAGGAAGGTCAAAAACAGCAGTGTTTTATTGACAACATAGAAGTGAACAGAGTAATAAACCCAAAGTCCCACCTACCAACAGCACCCCCAAGTGATGACCTCACACAGTGCAAGGGTTAAAAGACACAAACAAGGAAAAGGTCACATAAAGATCAGAAAAGGAGTAAAACACAATAATTCATCGAAAAAACAAAATATGCAAAATCCTAGCTGAAAACAAGCCATCAAAATAGTTCCTACATAAAAATGACAAATTGCAGAAAAAGTGTAACAAACAAAGCAGGTAATGAATACTCACAAGATGGCCGCGATAGCACATGGCAAACACCAAGCAGGGATGGACCATCCATAAAAAGTACCAAGAAAAAAAAAATAAAACAGCAAGTGATATGCTAGGACAACAAAGCAATACATGAAAAATGGCCACAAAAATATTACCCAATTTAGGAGTGTGAATAGCACCCGACATAAGAACATAGATCGACAGAAAACACAGGGTCGCTCTCAGGAGCTCAGTGGATTCAAGCATGGTACCGTGATAAGTTGCCACCTCTGCAATAAGTGCATTCGTAAAATGTTCTTATTATATTACAGGATTTGTATAGAGCCAACAGTTTGTGCAGCGCTTTACAAAATGAAGGTAGACATTTTAGTTACAATACAATTTGGTTCAAGAGGAAGCAGAGGGCCCTGCTCATTATTGCTTACAATCTAAGAGGATGGGTTGAGTGATACAAAAGGTAATAACTGTGGGGGATGAGCTGATGGAGGAAATAAAAGGCAGTTTACTAGTTAGAAGTTGGAAAGGCTTCTTTAAAGAGAGAGATAGCTGGACAAAATTGGTTAGGGAGTTCCATAGGATGGGAGAAGTCCTGGAGGCGAGCATGGGAGGAGGTGACACAGGAACTAGAGATCAGAAGGTCTTGGGAGGATCAAAGAGAGCTTTTTGGTTGATAATTATGAGACCAGGTTGGTGATGTAATTAGGGGCAGAGTTGTGGATGGCTTTGTCAATTGTTGTTAGTATTTTGAATTTTATTTGTTGGGAGAGTGGAAGCTAGTGGAGGGACCGGCAGAGAGGGATAGCAGACAATGAACGGTTGGTAAGGTGGATGAACCTGGCAGCAGCATTTATGATGGAATGGAGGAGGGATAGCCTATGTAAATGTAGGCCAATGAGGAGGGAGTTGCAGTAGTTGAGGCGAGAGATGCCCAGGGAGTGAATTAGGAGCTTTGTGGTATCATTGGTTAAAAAGGGGCGTATTCTGGAGATGTTGTGGAGGTTAAGGCGGCATGATTTGGACAGGGATTGGATGTGGGTCTAAATATTCCATGGTCAACTGTTAGTGGTATTATAACAAAGTGGAAGCAACTGAGAACAACAGCCATGAAGTGGTAGGTTATGTAAAATGACAGAGCAGGCTCAGCGCCTGCTGAAGCATAGAAGTCGCCAACTGTCTGCAGTCAATAGCTAAAGACTTCCAAACTTTGCGTGGCCTTCAGATTAGCACAACAGTATGTAGAGAGCTTCATGGCATACGTTTTCATGGCCAAGCAACTGTATCCAAGCCTTACATCACCAAGTGCAATGCAAAGCGTCAGATGCAGTGGTGTAAAGCACGCCGCCACTGGACTCTAGATCAGTGGAGACTTGTTCTCTGGAGTGACGAATCACGCTTCTCTGTCTGGAAATCTGATGGATGTGTCTGGGTTTGGTGTTTGCCATAAGATCGGTATCTGCCTGACTGCATTGTCCCAAGTGTAAAGTTTGGTGGAGGGGGGATTATGTGGGTTGTTTTTCAGGTGTTGGGCTTGGCCCCCCCTTAGTTCCAGTGAAGGAACTCTTAAGATGTCAGCATACCAAGGCTTTTTGGACAATTTCATGCTCCCAACTTTGTGGGAACAGTTTAGGGATGGCCCCTTCCTGTTCCAACATGACTGCACACCAGAGCACAAAGCAAGGTCCATAAAGACATGGATGAGCAAGTTTAGGGTGGAGGAACTTGACTGGCCTGCAGAGTCCTGACCTCAACCCGACAGAACACCTTTGGGATGAATTAGAGTGGAGACTGGAAGCCAGGGCTTCTTGTCTGACATCAGTGCCTGACCTCACAAATGCCCTTCTGGAAGAATGGTCAAACATTCCCATAGACACCCTCCTAAACCTTGTGGACAGCCTTCCCAGAAGAGTTGAAGCTGTTATAGCTGCAAAGGGTGGGCCAACTCAATATTGAACGCTACAGACTAAGACTGGGATGCCATTAAAGTTCATGTGTGTGTAAAGTCAGGTGTCCCAATACTTTTGGCAATATAGTGTATGTGTGTGTGTATGTCTGTATGTGTGTGTGTATGTATATATATATATATATATATATATATTTTTTTTTTTTTTTTTTGCCTAGAGTTTACTTTTTATTGTTCTGTAAAATCAGCCTACATGCTCTTGCTGTTTTCAATCATTTTTTTTTTCTGTGTGCTTGCTCCTCATACTTTCCTTTGTCTGCACTGCCTGTCTTCAGGTATGGAGGTGGCCCTTCACCTGTCAGGATCTATGGAATCTTGTGGTCTCCGCTTCATGTGTGCTCCTGGATTAAACTGCAGTCTTGCACACAGCTGCTCCCAGCACTGCCCACACAGACAGCGCAAGGAAATGGAACTGGAGCCTCTCCTTCTCACAGAAGTAATTAACATCAGATCAGGAGCTTTGGTTTTGGTTCTGTCTCTTTTGCACTGCCTATGTGTGTGGTGCCTTGGAGTGGCTGCATGTAAGATTGAAGCCTACACAGGATTGCACATGAAGTGGAGATCACAATGAGACTCTATAGGTCCCAGCAGGTGCATGGGCACCCATGTACTTGAAGTTGGTTGGGGGACAGTAGGGAAATAAAAAAGGAGAGCATGCAAGACCCGCTATCAGCATCTCATTTTACAAAAAAAAAAAAAGGCTTTACTATCACTCTGGGTTTATCTTACTCTTTTGGCACTGTTCCAAAACTTAATTCACTTAATCACATTCATCTTTAGTTTGTCATGCAAGGTACTGCATTTTTTCAAATTATTATGTTTTCCAACCTTGTGTTCCAATTTTTTTTTGCCTTTTGCGCTCCTATCACAGTTTTTCCTTTGATTGTATTCACACCTTCTGCAAGAGCTGCGGTAATTACGGGAGAGTTCTCAGCTTCCGTAGATGCACTAGACAGTTTTCTATTGATTTCTGGAGTCCGAGCTTGCACTGTCAGAGGAGGAACGCCAGGCTGTGGGATTCTGCTTTATCTATGACATAAGTTAGCTGAGGAAACCCGCCCTCCCCCCTTCCATGTCTGCACTGTTTATAAAATGCTCCACAGACCTGCTGGCTAAATGAATTATAAAGACTTCCAAGATTTTAAAGTGGGTTTTCCCCAGAGAGTAGCACCAGGCAGCTCGCCAACACAAAACACTCTGACTTGCGTGATAGAGACTGCATGTGTCTAAAGCACATGTATGGTATGCATTTTCATATGCCTGTTTTGGCTTTGTACAAGTGTGTGTTTTTCTGTCAGCAAGTATGTGACAGTGTGAATGTTTTCTTCTTGTCTTGCCCTACTATATCAGATCAGCTGGTGCAATGCTATGACATTTATTGTGTTGTCATACATTTTCATAAAGCCAAGGGCTAGTCCTGTGATATGAAGGATGGTGCGTTGCATTGTTGCAATGAATCACGCTGTTTACTTTTTTAAAAACTTTATTGAAATGTCACAAAAGAACATTAATTCAGATCTATGCACCGCAACATTTTTTCATCACGCTGTGGTGAAGTGTATTGTGCTGCGTAAAATTGCAGATGAACCTCTTAGCGGCATTATGGTGTAGAGAGGATACAGAGAGGACATTTCTTTACTCTGTGCTCTTGCACTGAGTCTGCATTCATCAGTGCAGATTAATGCAGCTCAGGGCACCTGGTGTGAACCAGCCCTTAGGCTTATCCCTACATGTTCTCGTGCAATGTGATTTTCCAGCGCATTTTGTTTGAATGGGCTGGAAATTGCAGCAGAATGCAGAAAGAGTAGTGCATGTCTTTGGTGTGCATTAACATTACTTTATGAACTGCAGCAGATATTAACCACTTGCCTACTGGGCACTGTTACTCCCTTCCTGCCCAGGCCAATTTTCAGCTTTCAGCGCTCTCACACTTTGAATGACATTTACTCAGTCTTGCAACATTGCACCCATATGAAATTTTTTTAATTTTTTGCACACAACTAGAGCTTTCTTTTGGTGGTATTTAATTGCCGCTGGGTGTTTTATTTTTTGCACTATAAACAAAAAAAATAGCAAAAAATGTGTTTCTATTTTAAAATTTTGCTAACAGGTCATTTTTCTCTTTCACTGATGTGCGTTGATGAGGCTGCACTGATGGGCACTGATAGACTGCACTGGTGAGGTGGCACTGGTGGGCATTGATGAGAAGGCACTGATATGCAGGAAAGATGAGCACTGGCAGGTGGCAATGATAGGCGGCACTGCTGGGCAGCACTGAGTGGCACTGATGGATGGTGCTGGTGGGTGGCACTAATCATCAGTGTCCTGATAAGTGCAGATGTCCTCTGTGAAGGTTGCCGGTTATCAGCAGTACTTTTCTCACGGTTAACAGCGTGAGGAAAGTGCAGCTGATAACCGGAAACTGTATTTACTCAAAGAATAAATGATGAGCGCAAGACAAAAAAGAAAATAGTAAAGCAGCTAGCACAACGTGGCAAACCCTCCACCAAAACAAAACACTATAATATCAATGTGCTGCGCTAAAAAAAATGTGTGTTATAACCAATGATGACCAGTGTGATAGTAAAAGAGAGAGGAAACCTCATAAAAAAGAAATAGAGAATAGTGAATACTCCAATGAAGAAACAAAATGGACAGTATAACAAATAACAAATGAAAATCTATAAGTCCTGTAAATATCATAATAGTCCCAAAAATAGTGATGTGATCAAATCAACAACATGTAGTGACTTCTGTGACTTCCGCACTGCACCTCCACCATAATGCACTCACCAGAAGTAAGTAGCAAGCAAGCCCAGAGCAAAATTACACTAAAGGGTGTTCCTGCTTGTTCCTCCTGCTGGTGTCCCGGTTGAAGTTGGGATCTCTCCAGAAGCCAGTGATACACCAAATGAACAATCAAGAGTAGAGTAGCCAAGTCTCCATCCCCAGCCCACGGTGAACCAAGGAAAGGGATTCCTCCTAGAGGGCAAGCTCATAGACCGAGCCCACAGACAGTATCATATAGTGTAGTATGTTTTATTAAAAGATAGCAACCATATGGAGCATAAAATCATCAATGGATAAAAAGCACTTACAAAGATGGCCGCCAGACTATCACGTGGACGCGGCGGCACTTACAAAGATGGCCACCGGATTATCACGTGGACGCAGCGGCATGACGTCAGCACATAGACTCCTCTCTGACGTGTTTCGTGTGCACTCATGTTCTCAAAGGGATCCATCTTGTGCCAACGCCATAACAGTGTATGCCTTATATAGGCCTGAGGACATGTGACCAAACCAACGCCATTTTCAAGAAGACATATGGTCGGACATTTTGTTGTAGACCAGAAAAAAACATAACAGTCCTGCACTTAAGATTGAAGGGATCGTACTGAATGCGAACCACAGATGGATATTAATTAACAATTGGGGTTAATAACAAGGACAATCTAATGTTCATTATGATGCAACCCCTCAAAATGACAAACTAAAATAAAAGACAGAACCCATAAATGCATTCAAGTCCCTAAAACGCAGGTGATGTGCATAATGGAAACAAATGCAACATGCGTTAGAACAATATAAATGGTAACACCAAGTGGTTAATAGTGTGGGCAACCATAACTCATGCAATCGCCAAGAGTCGGACACGACTGAATGGATAGAGAGAGAGAGAACCATAACTGGAAATAATACATATAATAGCAACCAGCAGCGTTATATTCCACAAAACTCATGAAAAACTGGTCACAACATGTACAAAAGTTATGCACGTAAATGTAAATAAAAACAACATCACATATAGAAAACATGAGAAACATGATGATGTATATAATGCAATACACAGGCAGCAAAAAGGAAAAAATCCCTAAATGACAAATATAGATCCAAAAAATGTAAATTCCCTCATTGCAATCCAGCGATGTGCAGCGAAAGACAAGAGCCTTGCCTTTTTTTGGTTAAGATTGCAGTGGGAGCCATTTGCGGCTGTCCATTTGTAGTTATCAATGAGCTATCACCGCTCTCCACAGCACCGTGGTATTTCATTGAGCATTCTTGTCAGTAAGTATCTGCTTGCCCATATGGGATATACAAGCAAGCAGATATATTGACAGGTCAGAGGGAGATCTGCATGGCACCTGCGATCTGCTGATCGCTGGTGCAATGCTTTAGAGGCTCTACAAACAAAAAAAAACTTATTTATTAAACTTTATAACAGAAGCTAAGAAAAACTTTTTTAGTTTGTTTAGCAAAAAATAAAAATCATAATGGTGATCAAATGCCACCAAAAGAAAGCTATATTTGTTTAAAAAAAATTTTTAAAAATGTAGTTTGGTTACAGTTCTGCATGACCGTGCAATTGTCATTAAAAGTATGAGAGCGCTGAAAACTGAAAATTGGCCTGGGCAGGAAGGATGTAAAAGTGCCTGGTAGGCAAGTGGCAATGGCCCTGGAATTATTGCTCTCACTCTGATGTTCGCTGTGATACTTCACATATGTGGTACAATCATCATTTACAAATGCCTGCCAGAACTGTATGCATTTTCACAAAGGGATGGGGGTGCTTTTTTATTTATTTATTTTTAATTACATTTTTTGTTTTACTTTTTTTTGGTAGTATTTTTATTTATTTTTATACATTTCATTTTCTGCTACAGAGCTCCCACATGACAAGAGAGGCACTCTTAGATAATGTGGGGGTGGGGTGTCATAATTGCAAATCTAAAACATAATTTCCAAATATCTGCCCTGATTGTTTCAAGTAATGAGGTTCCAGGGGTTTCAGTTTCAAAACAATTAAACAGAGCAGGTAAGTATGACATGTTTGTTAAAAAAAAATCATTAGCATCACTTTAAACTAATGTAGAATGCAGGTTGCATGGCTGTTTAACTGATAATTTGGTTCAGTACATTCTAAGTCACAGTCCCCTGAAATGGGTATCAGATCTCTTACTATTATTATTATTATACAGGATTTATATAGCGCAAACAGTTTGTGCAGCGCTTTACAAAATGAAGGTAGACATTACAGTTATAATACAATTTGGTACAAGAGGAAACAGAGGGCCCTGCTCCTTAGAGCTTACAATCTAGGAGGAAGGGTTGAGTGATACAAAAGGTAATAGTTGTGGGGGATGAGCTGATGGAGGAAATAAATGGCAGTTTACTAGGTAGAAGCAGGATAGACTTCTTTAAAGAGAGAGGTTTTCAGGGATCGTCTAAAGGTGGATAGATTAGGAGACAGCCGGAGAGGTTTGGGTAGAGAGTTCCATAGGATGGGAGAAGCTTGGGAGAAGACCTGGAGGCGAGCATGGGAGGAGGTGACACGGGAACTAGAGAGCAGAAGTTCTTGGGAGGATCGAAGAGAGTGGTTTGGTTGATATTTTGAGATCAGGTTGGTGATGTAGCTGAAGGCAGAGTTGTGGATGGCTTTGTAAGTTTGTAAGTCTTACTAGGTGTGGAGGTGGACTCCTAAGCTGGTCATGTACTTTAGAATTTTGTACAAAACTTTTAAGAATGTTTGTTCAGTGTATTAATTGTTAGTGGGGTAATATTGAAGTTTGTTTTTGCCCACAGTGAAAATTCAAAGGAGAAGAATGGAAAACTTTTCTCAAATTGATTTTTAACAGTGTATGTGTTTTTTGTTCAGGGAAGTCCATTCGTTCCAAAATCAAATGGTAAAAGCAAAGGAAAATTTGTGAAGTCATTGATTGTACTGAAATTTTTTGTAAGAATTTCCATACATGAAATCTAGTAGTGTATGGCTAGCTATACTTGGAGGCAGTTATTTCAGTTCTAGAAACTAAGGCGTGCTTTTAAAGACCTGAAAAACACGTTTGGAAAAAATTAGACACTAGTAGTATAAACCCACGTATAGGAGCTAGTAATACTTTCTGTCTAAAACTTTCAAGAAAAATTATTTTTAAAAATTGTCCTGTCATGTTACCCAATAAATACTTAACAGAGGCTTTATGGTGCTCCTCATGATTGATCGACTTGTAGATTATGAAGCTGTGATAGCTCTTGACCTATTCTTGTTAAAGTTTGCATCACTAAGAGGTTAGAGATCCCTCTGTTATCCAGGATCTCATGTGATATCCATATGTTTTTTTTACATAGAACACTCAGCAGGAGGGTGGGAATCTAAGCCTTCTTTCGAAGGCCCAGCCTCCTTGTTATTTTCTATTTCTAGGCCCCAGTGAAATTTCTGGATGCACAAAGTATAGATAGGATTCTTGCAGCCCACCCATACTGGCCTTGTCATTCCAGCTGGAAAGCCTCATTCCAAGTTTGCATTTTCTCTCTGGTTGATAGAAACAGACTGGAGATATATTTTTGTACATTTTATCAGCTCCACTTTCATGTCTTTATCAGCATTACACAGAAAGCTCTGAATTCACTATAACCTTCTTAAAGCGGAGCTTCAGTCTCCTCTGAAAAAAATAAGTCCGCAGCTACAAAAAACTGTAGCTGCTGACTTTTAGAAAACAGCCACTCGCCTGTCCCGCGATCCAATGGTGTGTTCACCCCAGCTGGGTTCACTGGCTGTTCTCTGTCCCTGGCACCAGCATCTTAAGTGTGGGCAACCGGCTGTGACAGCTTGCAGCTTCACAGCCGGATGCCCACTGCGCATGTGTGAGAAGTGCTGCGCATTGTAAATGGTCCCGCAGTCTTCTGTGACCTGTGATGTGTCCCAGAACACTGGGGGGGGAGAGGGGAAGTTTCACTTCCCATTGCCTAGGCATTCGGAGCTGAAGTGGGTACCTTTCAAAATTCGGGGACCCCCTGCCCCAATGTGCCAATTATTCACGGGGAGCATGGAACAAGTCCTTAAACCGGAACTTCCCCTTTTGAGTGGAGCTCTGCTTTAAGGAAGTTTTTCAGGTTGATCATCCGTTTTATAAAAGGGGAAATAAGTTTTATCAGATTTGTTATCTTTGCTTGTTTTTGTTCACCTGACCGAATGGTTCAAGACAGGCAGTAATATTGGCTTGTGTTCCTTTCTGTAACTTCTACTGCTTTCCTATGCTCTCCTCAGTGATACAGAGAAACTCTGACTTATGGGCCGGTTCACACTATGAATCGCACAGGAACACGCTGTGCATTCCTGAGCAATTCACATGCTATCTGGGTGCAGGGCGATTTCAGCCTATTCATTTGAATGGACTGAAATCGCAGCAGACCGCAGCAAAAGTAGTATGTGCAGTACTTTACAAAATGCAAAGCAACTGGATTGCATTATACTTCTTGTACCATGCAATCTGGTGCAGGCAAACGCACTGCATTTGTGACCTGTGTTTGGGGTTTCGTTAGAATTGTATTGACATCCGCTGCAGAGCTCAAATGCAGTGTATTTTGAACAAGGTGAGGGAAACGCGCATGGAATGTGGGTCTCCCACACCACATTCTGGTGTGAACGGGGTCTTCGTATGAAAAGTTACTGCTACAGGGTGGTAGGGGTGCGCAAAATCACGTGTATATATACGTGATTTTGCATTTTGGGGTAGGGGGCGTAACTGAAGTCCTGTCACGGCATATCAACGTGTTACATCACGGCGATCACGTGACTTCTTCAGGGTATAGATATGTGCATCATCTTTAGAAAAGGATTTCTTCTGGGACAACAGCCATGCAGGCCAATTGAATGCAGTGTGCGGCATATGGTCTGAGCACTGACAGGCTGACCCCCCACCCCTTCAACCTCTGCAGCAATGCTGGCAGCACTCATATGTCTGTTTCCCAAAGACAACCTCTGGATATGACGCCGAGCACGTGCACTCAACTTCTTTGGTCGACCATGGCGAGGCCTCTTCTGAGTGGAACCTGTCCTGTTAAACTGCTGTATGGCCTTGGCCACTGTGCTGCAGCTCAGTTTCAGGGTCTTGGCAATCTTCTTATAGCCTAGGCCATCTTTATGTAGAGCAATAAAAAATTTTTTGCAGATCCTCAGAGTTCTTTGCCATGAGGTGCCATGGTGAACTTCCAGTGACCAGTATGAGAGAGTGAGAACGATAACACCAAATTTATACACCTGCTCCTCATTCACACCTGGGACCTTATAACACTAACGTGTCACATGACACCGGGGAGGGAAAATGGCTCATTGGGTGCAATTTGTACATTTTCACTTAGGGGTGCACTCACTTTTGTTGCCAGTGGTGTAGACATTAATGGCTGTGTATTGAGTTATTTTTAGGGGACAGCAAATTTACACTGTTATACAAGCTGTACACTCACTACTTTACATTGTAGCAAAGTGTTATTTCTTCAGTGTTGTCACATGAAAAGATATAATAAAATATTTACAAAAATGTGAGGGGTGTACTCACTTCTGTGAGATACTGTAAGTGTTCTTTAAAGACTGTGCGTAATATGACAGATTATAGGTCTGTGCCTGTCAGTAAACTGCTAATGAACACCCTTGGACAGCTTTATAAGTTCATAGATGCTACACCCAGAGCCAGCCTAGGACTAGACCTGCTTATTGCATGGTTAAAGGACTCCTATACCAGTTCACAAACCAATGGGTCGTTTCCATTTTTCTGGGCTGGCAGTTTTCCAGCACAATGGCTTTATGAATGTTTGTAACTCTGTGGAAGTTATCTTCCTCTCTGTGGCACTATTCTTCTGATACATTCTTCCAATCCAAACCCTTTACAAAGAGCCAATCAAAGAATACTTTGAATTGCAGCACCTGTGATACCTTGTTAATATTTCTATGATTTTTCATACAGTGGTTTTGTCATCTCTCATTTTAAAGTTCTTTGGTATGTTAATTTCAGAATAAGTTTATCTTCCCTTTTTGTTTCTGTAGGACATTCTGTGCATGGTGCCAAAGTTCTGCTTCCCCTTCGCTATTGACAGGTGAGCTAATAAAAGTTTTCAGTATGTTTTTTTTTTCCCCAGTATGTAAGGTCATGCCTTACTGTATACCATTTTCTTGACCAAATCTGTTTTTGTAAATCTGTTATAAAGTTTTTAGAATGGAAAAACTTGCCTGTCAAAGAACTTCTTTGAGTTAACCATTGGGGTGCCTGATTGATAGACCTGAGGCAGCGCAGCAGGGTCTACTAAAGGAGTTGACAACATTGCTGCATATCACGATTTGTCAGCATGTAAGCTTAACTGGGTTAACTGATGGAGTAACTGCTTGTTTTGCCAGCTTTGATAAAAGGAAAATTTTTCCAACAAGCTGGTTCAAGAGAATTGACCATTAGATCGACTCTGATATTGACATGGCTATAGATGGATCGAAGTTCCTGCTGAACTCCATCTATGGCCAGCTTAAGTAGATTCCCATCACTTTGTGTCTTGAAGACACCTATTGCATCATAATGCATGAGTAAGGCAAATGCTCCCATGCAGGAATATAGAGTGCAATAAAAACATGAGTTGTATCCTATCCCCACTACTAAAAATAGATGGTCTTTAGCCCTGTTGAAGAGGTTCCAATTTAAGAGCTTATCCTGCATAACTGTGCTATTTACAACAAATTGTTTACTCTGAAATACCCTTTGGCTGTTGGCTTTTATGTAAGTGATCTAAGCAGCTGTACAGTCATCCAGCCTCTTATAGGGCTTGCTTACACTGTGGTTGTTTTTATTGCCCCTTAACCGCTCCCCTTTTTACTGTAGAGGCAGTGGCCGGGGGTGTACACATGCTATGGCCGCAATGCTTTGCTTCATGGCAGCAGCATGGTACCACCTGCTGAGTGTGACCCATTTACGCCTCGGCCGCAGTATTGTATTTGACAGCATGGACTTCCCCAACACCAAGCGCTGACTGAATGCTGGTTTTCCAGCAGGACTGTTCGACAGAAGCTGGTTGTTATGCAGACCATACATGGTTCGAATTCTGAACGATATTTTGTCCAAAAATGGAAACGTTGTTTGCTCGGTAATCCGATGGTGCCATCATTGATTTCTAAAATCGGCCGACCAAGTCATAAAGTTCACCCCATATGACGTGAAACTTCTGTTCCTTTCAGGTCATGGCTCATGCTCATATTCTTTTCAGAAAAACGAACGTATGATTTGACTATCATTGAGTCGAAAATCTGTTGTTTTTCACGAATTTTCCAACATGCCCAATCACCGAAAAGGGGAGGAACCACGAAAATTGCCCGGTGCCATTGACACACAAACAGAGCGAAAATCGGACGATTATTCTGAGGTCCAATTTTCGGACGAAAAATCAGTCAAATTTCGACCCATGTATAGCCGGTCTTAGACTAGCTTCTGTTGAACGGACAGTGGTTCACATGTATTGAAATTCAGCCGCTTCTTGTTGAACCAGCCAAATTGCTGTATGTGTATACCCAGCTTTACTCCCTCCTGTGATAGTAATAAAGTTAAGTTAAAAAGAAAAAAAAACTAAAGTCTTAGAAAAATTTAAATAAATACAAAATGAAAATCACCCCTCCTTACTCTGTGCACACACATACGAATAGAAACACGTGTGTAGGGCATGTGAAGGTAAGCAATTGCACAACAGATATTGGAGATCATCACGGATGCCAACATGTGAGAAATAATTATAGGGCTATCATTTACAACTAAACTCTAAACTGACTAGCTGTAAACAGGGCATCATGATTATTTGCTGTTTTTCGGGCGCACATAGTTTTGACATACCGTATTTGTCATCTCTTTTCTCGACACAACATGATCATTTTTTAAAATCAATAAAATTAATTTATAATATTTTTTCCTGAAAATATAGATTTGATAAAACAGTTGGCCAAATAATCGTGTGACATAAAAAATTTGGAGGGTTAAAGCAGTTTACTAGCCAAAAATGCAGATTGTATCGTGTGCAAAAAAGTAATAAAGATGCTGTGAAGGCAATGTGGTTAAAATACATTAACATTTTAATAATAATAATAATAATAATAATAATAATAATATTATAAAAGTGGCCTTGAATGGTTATACTCCTAATAAAGTATAAATAAAGATTTTAATATTGAGAATCTTTGTACTTTTGCAGGGGGACACAGGCACAGATGGGACAGCACTTTACCTTTGTTCTTACTGATATTGACGGAAAGCAAAGGTTTGGTTTTTGCCGCTTAACCTCTGGAGGAAAAATCTGCCTGTGTATTCTAAGGTGGGTATAACAGTAGTTCTATAATTTTGCTTTGACATTTTTGTGCATGCTCGATCGACCTTCGATGTCTAAAGAAAACTGCAAACTGCCCCAACCTGTTAGCCTACCATCGAAGTTGAAGTGGTAATTTACCTTTTGTAAAAAGAAGTGGAAAGGGCCAAGGGGCAACACAGCAAAGATTGTTGCCACTGGTTTATCAGTGCAAGAGGAAATTGGTGTTTGGGACAAATGTCTGGATCAGGCAACTGTTATCTCATGTCTATGTCCTCCCTTATCTGCTTCTTGCAAATGTAGTAGTCCTAATTATTCATTCATTTTACTGAGCCAATTTTTTTTCTCTCCTGTCCTTCATGGGTTTTTACAGTGGCTTTTCTTTCATTCTTAAGACACTATAGGTGAGATTTACTAAAACTGGTGCACACAGAATCTGTGCATAGTAACCAGCTTCCAGGTTTTATTGTCGAAGCTTGACTAGTTATTATGCACAATTGCACCAGATTCCGTGTGCACCAGTTTTAGTAAATCTATATTTATAGATCATGTGTTTTCTGCTACTGTTTCCTTGGTCCATGCTTTAGACGCAAGCCACCCCCCCCCCTTTTTTTTTTCCACAGTCTGTACAGGAGAAAACCCACTCTTTAGATGTGAACCTACAAATTGTGAATCTCTTTACTAAGTTGGAATGGTGATTGCTCACCTGCGCCTTCTTATACAAGTCACTTCCTCTCCGTCACTTAACCTCTGACTCCTTCAATTTAAAAAATGTACCCTGCAGTGGCACCCCAGTGGTTCAAGAGCCTGGAGGGTGACTGGGCTACTAATAGGTAGCAGTTCTGGGAAAATATTCTTGGGGAAACTGTTTGAATTTCCTTCTAATGAGCCATGAAATATGGAGAGGTATGTTCACTGTGACAGGCCTTGATGGGGCCTTGTATTTCACACTAGACCTAAAACTCAGCAAACCTGTCACTCTGTATATTTTGCCGACAGAGCTACTTTGGTCATGGCTTCATAGTTTTCTTTTCTCTGCACATTTATTTCTCCCAAGCTGCTAGCAATTCCTCTGCCAAAGGTGTACATTTGTGTTGTGACACAAGGCATGCAAAGCTGAACAGCCACAAGCACATACAGACATATATGCATGGTGAGCACAAATAGCTGGGGATCATTTTTGTTACTTGGAGGAAATTTTTTAAATTTAAGCTTGATTGGCAGTTGTGGGTGACAGCTGTTATTTTACTTTTCTGAACTTTTCAGAATAGCAGCATCATTAGTGCATTTAGGCAGTACACTGCTCATATTTGGGTTGTTATTGGTTTTTATTCTCCAGTGACATTGTACATCCTAACATGGCCACACATGTTAGATTTCTCCTTTGTAATGTGTTAACAGCAACTATATAGTCTGAGGGCCTACAAAAAAAAAACCTGTTCATTTGGTATTCAGTCAGGTCGGCCTTTGAACAACCAAGATGTTGGTAAATTTAAATGACATTGCACAGTCTGTAATGTGTGCGATAAATGGGAAATAGTGTGACCCTTTATTTGCATGCTTGCCTTGCGCTACCCATAGACATAAGAGGGTACGAGCAATCTATTGTACAAACGTGTTTTCATAAATGGTATGTTTCACAAAATGTATTTAAAATATTGCTAGATAATCAATTAATACTTCCAGGAACAGCAAATGTGCAAGTGTATTGTTTGAGTATTTCAAAGTAGAAAAATAGACCTAATCAAAAGGAAATCTGCGCTTGGGTTAAAGTAATGTAGTAAACGGGTAAAGCGACCAGAACATAAACCTGTGATACCAAATTCAACAAATATAAAACAGTGCAGCGCTACACATAATGTGAATCAAAAAATATATAAATAACATGAATAAACATTGATCAATCACTATCAAATTCATGCAGGCTCCATCTCCAAGATACGTACGTTACTCACCCCAGACACCACTAGACAACTCGTTCACTCCCTTATTATCTCTTGCCTGAACTACTGCAACTCCCTTCTCACTGGCCTACCCAAACACATGCTATCCCCGCTCCAGACTATCCTGAACTCAGCGGCTAGACTCATCCACCTCACCAACCGCTCCACTTCTGCCACCCCCCTCTGCCAATCCCTTCACTGGCTCCCGATCGCCCAACGCATTAAATTCAAATTACTAACTCTGACATACAAAGCCATTCATAACGCCGCCCCAAACTACCTCACTGACCTGATACCCAAATACCACCCTACCCGTGCCCTTCACTCCTCACAAGACCTCCTACTCTCTAGCTCCCTGGTCTCCACCTCCCACGCCCGACTGCAGGACTTCTCCAGGACTTCTCCCATCCTCTGGAACTCCCTACCCCAATCCATCAGACTATCACCTACCCTCCTCACCTTCAGGCGCACCCTGAAAACCCATCTCTTCAGGGAAGCCTACCCCGCCCTCACCTAACAGCCGTTCTCCTCCACTCCTCCTACCACTCCTTCCCCCACAGCCACTTCCTCCTGTACCTCTACCCCCTCCCTCCTAGAATGTAAGCTTGAAAGAGCAGGGCCCTCGATCCCCTCGTGTATTGTATTGTTACTGTATTGTCTCATGTACTGTCCCCCCACTCTAATGTACAGCGCTGAGCAAACCCTTTGGCGCTATATAAACACTGTATAATAATAATAATAAACATAAAAAAACTGCTCCAAAATAGTGATATAAAGAAAAAGAATGCTCATACACAGGTCAATCAGATCGTTCAATCAAGTCAAATCGATGAAAATAGTGTAAATGCACCTTGAACTCAAAAATACAAAATAACATGCACAAATTGATAAATTAATATTAGTGAATGCTTTAGTCTATTATTGTCACTTATGAAAAACCAGTATCTTTGAACAGTGAACATCAAGTGAGTTTCTTCCAAAAATGTGTATCAAAACAAACCACTTCAAAGTGTTATAAACCCGCTTCGCAGCGTGAATACCTCCAAACGTGCATACAGTAATCAGCAAGCCTCTTGCCAGAAAGTATTTTCTATCAGAAATAAAATGGTCAAATAACATATGAGGCAGATATTCCTTCCACTGGCAGTCAGGTATCAGCATAACTTCCCCTTAATGCTTGCACCGACACTGGGATGTACTGACAGTTGTGGCCTATGACGTGACATCATCACATATATTATTGGCTATTGGACCGACATCTGAGAGTCTGCCTGGTTGGATGTAGCAAGGCAATTTTAACTTGTTTTTATTGTAAATGTACACTTTTTTATTTTTTAATAAAGCAGTCTTTCCATTAAATACTATACTATGGCTTGCAATGTTTTATTACATCTCTGTTTTGCTGCAAGCACAATCTAAGAGAAAATGATTCTGAGACCTGACTGCCAGTGGAAGGAATATCTGCCTAAAGTGTTATTTGGCCATTTTATCTCTGATGTTTAATCCTTTCTGGTAAGAGGCTTGGGTATTCACATTTTGGAGGTGATCATGCTGTGAAGCTGGTTTTTATCACTTTGAAGTGATTTGTTTGATAAAGATTTTGGTAGAAAATCACTTGGTGTTCACTGTTCAAGGACACTGCATTTTCATATGTGCCAGTAATGGATTAAAGGATTCACTAAGGTTCATTTATCAGTCTGCATGTTTTTTTTATATATTTGTGTTCAAGATACATCGATTTGATTGATCGAATAATTTGATTGACCTGTGTATGGGCATTCTTTTCCTTATACAACTTTTTTGGAGTAGTATTTTTATGTTTATTCATGTTATTTGTATGAGGGGCATTCAAGTCAAATTGGAACTTTTATTTTTAAAGGTATAAAAAGGAATACTAGCTTGGCAGTACTACTTGGAGCAGTATTTGGCAAGTGTGTCCTATTACTGATAGGCGGCGCACATGCCGCAATCCAGTTTAGAGACCATTAATCAAGATGGCAGACAACTGTGTTAGTTTGTGCATGGAACAGTGGGTGGTGATGAAGTTTCTTGTGAACAAAGGCGAAAATCCCTTGGATATCTACAGAGGACTTCAAGCACAGTACAGTGATGAGACGCTCAGCCACAGTAAGACATTTGAATGGTGTAAAGGTTTCAAAGATGGCTGTACGTCCATCAGTGACGATCCAGGCCATGGTGGCTCCCAGCCCACAGCAGTCATTCCTGTGAACATTCAGCATGTGGAAAGCCTGATGCTGGATAATCAACACATAATCTGTCGTGAAATTGCACAAGACATAGATCTTTCTATGGTCAGTATTTCAGCACTGACGACGAAGTGAAGCAGGCTATCCAAGGATGGTTCAGGTGTACTGACAAATCTTTCTATGCTGAAGCTTTTCAGGCTCTAAACGCTGGGAGAAGTATATAAGTGTAGAGCATGGGAGTATGTTGAAAAATAAATGCAGTTTCCATTTCTTTAAATTTGTTCTTTTTATTATATAAGCTTAAGAGTCCCTGTTTGACTTGACCGCCCCTCGTATATTTTTTTCAATTCACTTTTTGGTAGATAGGTGTAGTGCTGTAGTATTTTGTTTTATATTTTTAGAAAAATAGATTTGAAAAAATATTTTTTTACTCAATTTAAAATGGGACAGAAATTCCAGCTGTGCAGATCTACATTTTAGTGGCTATCATTAGCAAAAGTTCAGTAATATGAATGACTTTACCACAATCTAAGATGAATCAATGACAGAAAATTACCTTCATCTTCGTGTCTGTCTCTCTCTTTATGGAACTTTTAAAGTAAAAGACAAAGTCAACAACATTCTTGCTCTCATTGGAACAGGGTAACTTTTGTTTGCAACTAAGTTTATTTCAGGGACTTGTATAGCGCCATCAATTTACGCAGCGCTTTACATATATATTGTACATTCACATCAGTACCTAACCCTCAAGGGGCGTACAATCTAAGGTCCCTAACTCACATTCATACATACACATACTAGGGCCAATTTAAACAGGAGCCAGTTAACCTACCAGCATGTCTTTGGAGTGTGGGAGGAAACCAGAGTAGCCGAAAGGAAACCCTCGCAGGCACAGGAAGAACATGCAAACTCCAGGCAGGTGGTGCCATGGTTAGGATTCAAGCCAACTACTCTAGTACTGCCAGGCGGAAGTACTAACCACTAAGCCACTGTGCTGCTGTATATATACACACATGCAGTGGATATAAAAAGTAAATGTCAGGTTTCTGTGATGTAAAAAAATTAGACAAAGATAAAGCATTTCAGATCTTTTATTGTGACCTGTAAACTATACAACTCAATTTAAAAAAAAAAAAAATCTTTAAGGGGGTGGTAAACATAAAGAACTAAAATAATGTGATTGCATAAGTGTGCACATAATCATGTTAAATAGGAGTCAGTACACACTTGCCATCATTTAAAGTGCCCCCTGATTAACCCCAAATAAAGGTTCAGCTGTTCTAGTAGGTGTTTCCTGACATTTTCTTAGTCACATCCTACAGCAAAAGCCATGGGCAAGCATCAGAGGGATCTGGACTGGACGTCCCTCCAAAACTGACGAAAAGACTAGAAGAAAACTGGTCTGTGAGGCTACCAAGAGGCCTACAGTAACAATAAAGGAGCTGCAGGAATATCTGGCAAGTACTGGCTGTGTGGTAGATGTGACATCAGTCTCCTGTAGTCTTCATATGTCTGGGCTATGGGGTAGAGTGGCAAGACAGAAGCCTTTTTTATGAAGAAAAACATCCAAGTCCGGCTACATTTAGCAAAAACACATCTGAAGTCTCCCAAAAGCATGTGGGAAAATGTGTTAAGGTCCGATGAAACCAAGGTTGAACTTTTTGGCCATAATTCCAAAAGATATGTCTGGTGCAAAAACAACACTGCACATCACCAAAAGAACACCATACCCACAGTGAGGCATGGTGGTGGCAGCATCATGCTTTGGGGCTGTTTTTCTTCAGCTGGAAGTGGGGCCTTGGTCAAGGTAGAGGGAATTCTGAACAGTTCCAAATACCAGTCAATATTGGCACAAAACCTTCAGGCTTCTGCTAGAAATCTTTCAGCATGACAACGAACCAAAGCATACATCCAAATCAACAAAGGAATGGCTTCACCAGAAGAAGTGATAGTTTTAGAATGGCCCAGCCAGAGCTCAGACCTGAATCCGATGGAAAATCTGTGGGGTGATCTGAACAGGGCTGTGTACAGGAGATGCCCTCGCAATCTGACAGATTTGGAGTGTTTTTTCAAGGAAAAGTGGATAAATATTGCCAAGCCAAGATGTGCCATGCTGATAGATTCATACGCAAAATGACTGAGTGCTGTAATAAAATCAAAAGATGATTCAACAAAGTATTAGTTTAAGGGTTTGTACACTTATGCAACAATATTATTTTAGTTTATTTTTGCTTCCCTCCACCTAAAAGATTTCAGTTTGTTATTCAATTGAGTTGTACAGTCTATAGGTTACATTAAAGGTGGAAAAAGTTATGAAATTATTTATCTTTGTGTTATTTTTTTACATCATAGAAATCTGCCATTTTAAAGTTGTCTTTGCCATGTATAGATGCCTAAATGCATTGAGTTTCTGCCATGTGATTGGTTGATTAGCAATTTGTGTTACCAAGTAATTGAACAGGTGTACCTAATAAATTGGGCGGTGTGTGTGTATGTATATATATATATATTTATATATTACACACACACGCATTCCTACACACACACGCATTCCTACACACACACACACACACACACACACACACACAATATTAACACAGATGTGCTAACGTTTCGATAGTCAGCACTATGACCTCTTATCTTGCACTACAAAAAGAGGCTTTCCACTGCATGGCAGTCGCTGCTCATGTGTAATGTAAAGCTCATCATCCATTCTGTACACTTTGTAATGACCCCCAAACACTGCGGCTCTGCCGAGAGGGAGCCAACCTGACACGACATTGAAATGCATGACCTCTCTTGCACAGAGCGGTGCATCTCACTATCCCTCTGTAACAGGGACATAAATCTGCCGCCCAGAGGAGGAAGATGCCCACACAAGGGACAGGCTATTTTTCATTAGGCAGTAGATGGCAATATTCATGCAATAATATGATAAATGGCTCTGCACTGCAGTGAATAGTACAGTGTCTTTCCTGGCAGATAAATCAACTGTTCTCAGAATTGCTACTAACTCTGGTAGCGTGTGGTGTAAATATGTGTGTGATTTGTATATGGAAATGTATGAGCTCATGCTTTGGTCATGTTCTCTTTTAATAATGCTTTTATTCCATTCAGTTATCTCCCCTGGTTTGAAGTCTACTACAAACTATTAAATACACTGGCTGACTATTTAGTGAAAGAGCAGGTAACAATATTATTATAAATATCTTACTGAAAATAACTCCGTTAATTGCGTTTTTCATTCATTTTATTTATCAGTACCTTGTGTACAAACAATACAGTCGTAAGTGATCTCATGGACATAGTTTTTCAACATATTTGAACAAGCAGGCCGTAGATCTTCATTCAGACAGTGCCTAGAGATAAAGGCAATATGCTTGGACAAAAAAAAGTGACATGGTGTATTTATTCTATAATGCAAATGACCAAAATGGAGATTTATCACATTTGCTATCGCTTCAAATCCATTATATCAGAATGAAGTGTTTGAGATTAGATGCCAATGATCAGAACGTTCTAAGGGAGTTATGCAGGTAGAACCTCATTTAAAGGATAAGTTCACCTTTTGGACAAAATCAATAAATGCACATTTTTTTGCCAGTAAAAAAATGTGTATTTATTATTTTGCCCAAAGGAGCCTGGAAAGCATTACACCAGTGATCAGTAGATCGCTGGTGCCATGCACGTCTCCCGCAGACCTGTCAGAATATCTGCTTGCCGTACGGGATGTACAAGCAAGCAGATATTCTGACAGGAAGCTTCAATGAACTACCACGGAGCTCCACAGCACCTAAGGCTGTCGGGACTTGCAGTTCATTCATTCACGGAAGTCTGTGAATGAATGTTGCAGCAGAGTGGGCGGAGCAGCACATGACCATGCTGTTTTCAAATCTGACAGATAGTACGGGAAACTTCTCCCCGTGTTATCTGTCAGAGGGTGGGGGTGCGGCTGCAGCATTGGGAACATGTTACATACTCCACCCTAAAAACGGGTGGAACACGTAACATGTTCCCAAAGGTGAACTTATCCTTTAAACCTCAGATATCCAGGTTGTGGTGTTCTCATTGCTATTAATGTGTATGGAGTCGTCATGCCAAGATCAAAAGAGCCCTGTGAGTCTCTCAGGAAGAAGTTTTGGATGCTTATGGGTCCATCATGAGATTTAAAATGGATCTTTCAATATTCTAGTGATCCAAATTTGTAATGATTGCACATTAGCAAATACTGTATATAAAAAATGCAACAAAGAGAAAAAATAGAGCAATATGGACTGGCCAAGTCAAAGACCTGATTTGATCCCCATTGAAATCCTGTGTAGGGTTTTGAAGCTTGCAACTGAAGGAATTTTGCATGTAGGAATAGTGAAAAGTTTTATTGTGTTGATGCCGGAGACTGGTGGGCAGTTATGCAAAATGCCTACAAGTAGTAGTCTGCTATAGGTGACAATACCAACTTCTGAGGCCAAGGGTGTACTTACTTCTTCCACATTACTGCATTACATCATTAGATCATGCTTGATCTGTTTATTAAGTAAGTGTTTGAGAAGACCAATTTCCCTTGGGTGTTCATTCAATAATAATCTGTGGACAATAGTTGAAGATTTAATGTTTGCTTGTTCATATAGGTTAAAAAAGTTAAGTTTCCATGGGGTTTTCTTATTTTTTTTACAACCGTATTTACATAATTTTCTTCTTGATGTATGTATTCGTTTGAGCATAATGTACAATTTTGTGTTTTATGTACGTTTGAGTTTTTTGAATGATGAACTCTAGCCAAAACAGTTGTTGTTAGTTTTAATTGAGTGGAAAAGAATCAGCGTCTCTGTTTTGATTTTTTTGCTTCTGTCCGAAAATTCCTCAGGCCAGCTTCACGTCTGTGTGTTAGAGGTGAACTCTGGGGGGGGGGGGAGACAAAAATTTCTCTTGCAGAGCATCTCCACCAGCACTGCAAGGGTTAAATGCTTGTTTATGAATAGAGTACCCATTACAAGCACTTTTACTTAACCCATCCCTTGGCTGCTGCCATTCATATCTTCTCCCAGTGTTCCGGCTTGTGAGCTGTCCCTCAACATACTTGTGTACAATGCACAGTTTTTGGCTTGGCACTGTACTTGGTTACATTAAAGCGCCTGCAGTTGCCATTTCATTAGAGCAGGGTTTCTCAACTAGGTTTCCTCCAGTTGCTAGGGGTTCCTTGAGCAACGAGCAATGTCTGCATCTCAGATAAGTTCCCGCTGACAGATCTTTTTAGCTATCTTCAAGGACATAATTCATCCCAAAGACCACAAGTGTAAGGAGCATTTTCCTATTGACCTTCACACTACTCTATTATGAGATGCAGTAACTTTTTATCAGGGGTTTCTCTGAGCCCGGAAATAATTCAAGGGTTCCTCTGTGTTGAAAAGGTTGAGAGAGGCTGCATTAGAGAGAAGAGGCTGTGGGACCTGCTGTGTTGGGAATAGGTCACCCTTTAAAAAGAATGTCAAACCAGTGCATAGTACTGCACCATGCCTGTGTTCATTCATTGATCACGCACAATCTGTGCGCCATTAGCTTCAGTATAGGGCAGGGGAGACATCAGGGGTCTAGGAACATAAATGCATGCGGCTCGTGTGCTTATGTACAGAAATGAAAAAAGCTGATCTCCAGGGGGAAAAAGACTTACCCCTGTAGCAGGTCCTTTACCAACTCAGGTTAACTGCTTGTTTTGCCTAGGAGGTAATGAATAAAGTGATATACTTACCTTAGTCCCTGTTCTCTCAGCCACTAGCACTCTCTCCCACTGTCTAATGCTGTGGAATTTGGACAGGTCCTAGGCATCCTCCTATGCAGTACTGGACTGCTGGTGGCCAGGAAGCTGTGGCCAGTGGCCTTGGGGGATACTGCAATATGTCTTATTTTCAAGGGCATGAATTTAAATCATCACATGTGCCATAACTAAGGATATATTAATACTGTATTTTTTGTCCTTTCAGGAAAATGACTTGAATGATATACTGAAGACTCTGTATAGTCACCCAGTTCCCAAAGCTCACACTCCGGTTAGTCTGAACCTGGTAAGCATCCCAAGGCTGTGACTAGGGCAAAGTAAAAAATCTGTGAATACTATAGAGCATGTCCTAGGAAATGGGATTTAAATGCAAGTCATTAGGACCATTATTTACAGAGAGGTCTACACTATAACTGGTTTTTAGAGAAACAGAAATTTTTATCTGTCTTTGTTATCCAGAGTGAAACTACATGGCCCTTTTCTCCCATCTCTTCGAGTTGTGGTGATGGACCCTGACTGACACATTATGCTGCTTTTAGATTAATATCAGTATAAAAGATAAGCCTAGCACATCCATTGAAGCTGTGTTGTAAGGTGACCATACACAGGAGTGGGAATAATTTTCATAAAAAATGATTATCCCTTTACCAAATTTTCTTGATCTAATATGTATACCCTCATATGAGGCATAGTCCTAAACCATGTCAATCTTTGCATTCAGTATTAGAAAAGCACAAACTGCATTTCTTAAGTGTTATAATAAGAACATGATAAAGTATTCAGGTACATTGGGTTATGCTGCTGCCTTCAGGACACTGGAAAGCAATGCTTCCACACTCTCTACTCCAGAGTCTGCCTCTGAATTCCCTCGGGCCTCAGTTGCTTCTACACAGTAAGCTGAGGATGTGTATCAGAGGATTCTCAATTTGCAGACATAACTCCAAAACTTAGTGTATGTTACCTGACATTTCATTTTCCTAATATGACCATGTACTTGTATTAAAAAAGTGTCCTGTTCTCTTTGCATTGCTTCTTTTGTGTAAAATATTTGGTGATCCTGTCAGTCCCCCTGCTCTATGTCAAACTGGCCATGCTAGGCATAAGAGCTCATCCATCCCAGCATGGTCCGCTTTTCTCTTTGCATTCTTTTTGGGAGCACAGCCTGCCTGCCATCAGGTATTCAGACTTGTGATAACACAGCTCTTCAGATCAGTGTACCGGTATTCCTCTGCTTTCTGCTGACACGCCCGACTGCACTCTCCACCTCACAGTTTTCTAAGCCCCTTATGCAGCTGAGAACAGAGGTCATGTCATCACTTAAAAATAAACAAAACAAAAAGTTACTTATAATACACTCCCCGGCCACTTTATTAGGTACACTTTGCTAGTGTCAAGAATATCCCCCCACATCATTACACCACCAGCCTGAACTGTTGATACAAGGCAGGATGAATTTATGCTTTCATGTTGTTTTACGCCAAATTCTGACCCTACCGTCAGAATGTTGCAGTAACCAGTCTGCCCACTCTCCTCTGACATCAACAAGGAATTTCTGTCCACACAAGTGCCACTCACTGGATATTTTCTCTTTTTCAAACTATTCTCTGTAAACCCTTGTGATGGATGTGCGTGAAAATCCCAGTAGATCAGCAGTTTTTTAAATACTCAGACCAGCCCGTCTGACACCAACAACCATGCCATGTTCAAAGTCACTTAAATCTCCTTTCTTCCCCATTCTGATGCTCAGTTTGAACTTCAGCAAGTTGTCTTCACCACCTCTAGATGCCTAAATGCATTGAGTTTCTGCCATGTGAATGGCTGATTAACAATTTGTGTTACCAAGCAATTGAACGGATATACCTGATAAAGTGGCCGGTGAGTGTATTTTGCCTTGTATATCTATTTTAAACTGAATGAGTTGTTTTACAAGGTAAGGGTTCACATATACTTTAAGGACCTCATTTCTGTCCTTATTGAAGCAGTTCACACATGCCTAGACTTGAAGCTATGTGCACCACTTAAGCATTATGTTATCACCCTGGGTTCTCTAAAAAGCCCCCAGCCTCAAAAAGACATTTCCAGTGCATTCCCTTTGCAACTGATTTTACTGTGCATAGTGTTTGAACTAATTTGGATAGAGCTTTTGCTCCTCCAAAAAGCTTTCCCCAGCTATGCCCTATGGAAGAAAGGTTCTTAGGGTGGACCCATTTCTTGCCTTGACAAGATTTTAAATGTACCTGTTGAGAGACATCCCTGTGTTTCAAAACCCATAAGAAGCTAGAAGCCCTTTCTAAGACCCTTATTCTATCTTGCAGGTCTTACCTTGCAACCTGCCATTGCCATGTTGTCCATCTATCAGACATCAGCTGTCTGTTCCAAGGTTATATACCAGGATCCTGGATCTAGTCTAATAGATCCTTTAGTAATCCAGCAGCTGGAGCTCATTTCTGTAGCCCTAATCTATTTTGTTGAAGAGCTTTTGGTTAATAAATGGCAAACATCCTGGGTGTCCTTTCAGTACATATGCAGAAGAACCTTTGGCTCAAATGGTTGTCTGTGGAGCATCCATGAAAGAAATGCTTCTTGCATATTCCCTTTGATGGGGATGACTTTTTGGTGAACTCCTGGACAAGTTTATCAAGGAATTCATTGGGGGTAAAATACCCTTTTGCCCTGAAAAAAGAATGCAAAATGTGTTTCTTGTAACTTCTAAAAGACCTCCAAGGCAAAGCCTGGAATTTGATTCTGCCAAGTTATCCAAATTCACAAGCTTGTTACGTGCTCTCAAAAAGAAATAGATTTGTTTATAGAAAAATCTAAAACTCTGGAAGACCAAGAAATAGGCCAAACCTCTCATAAGCAATGCCATTTTTACCTCAAGCTGGTTGAAAGTTAAAGCTAAAGTGAATACAGAACCATACACATTAGTTATGTTTAATGGTGTGTAACCTGTACCTGCAGGCGACTGCTTCTGCTAAAAATCCTCCTTGCTGCGCCTCTTCACAGCCACCAGATATTGTCTTGAGGGGCTGTCTTCCAATGCTGTGAGCCAACTGCTGCTAGTGAGAAAAGTTGCACTGCCCTCCCTCTTCTGCTTTCTCCGACATTCACAGATCTCCTACTATTATTGTCTCGCATTGCATTTTCTGAATAGGTGGTTGAGCAGTTAAATTACTGGATTGCACAACTAGTTCACAGAACGCAGTGCAATGTATTAATGTGACAATACGAATTTTGTTAATGGCAAAAACAAACTATACTTCATGTAAGGAATAAACGGAATTAAAATCTTCAATCCTACTAAACGTTTTCTTCACAGCGTAAGTTACCACCATGTTTCCTCTAGGAACGTTTGGTGTTTTGCAGTTTAATGGAACATTTATGTTAGTGTGTATAATCAGAGGCCCCAGCTAGCTTCTGTATACACATCCTGTACATACATGCCACCTCATTTAGGCATCCATGGTAGAAAATTTTGCAATGTAGCACTGTTATATTTATTGCAAGCTACACATAAAGTACACTTAAAAACCTGTTTTCAAGGTTATCCATCTCATAATGTTCTACAGCTGTTATTAAAATGTTTTTTTTAGAGGGGACAACCAAAATTTTAGAAAACAAATGCTTTATTACCAACCATGGCCAATGAGACTACTTTTGGGAATTTGCTTGTTCTCCAAGATTGTCTCAGTCTTCTGGTTTACCACCCAGAATGGCTGTTAAATCCCAGGTTCTGAGATCGGTTATCCCTACTTTCTTAAAACATTTCTGAAGGCAAAAATGATTATTAAAATAATAAACCGGTTATACTTACCTGCTCTGTGGTATGCTATTGCACAGAGCGACCCCGAACCTCCTTTTCTGGGGTCCCCCGCTGATGATCCTGGCTCCTCCTCTTCTGTGTCTGCCCCCAAAGCAAGCCACTTATTATGAGAGAAGACATGTTCATAGACACACTTGGTCCACCCCAACCTCCTCTCTCTGCTCGCAGGATTTGACTGACGGCAGCAGGAGTCAATAGCTGCCACTACTGTCAGTGCAGTATAGGGAGAAGGGAAAAAAGACTGGCAGCTGGATTGCTGGTAGGACTCAGATAAGTGTTTGGGGGGACACAGCAAGTGGCAAAAATATTTTACTGTAATGCAAGGAATGCATTAAGGTAAAAAAAAATGTTCTGGCTTTAGATCCACTTTGAAAGCTAGGAAATCAGCTTCTCACAGTCTACCATCACACATGCAAAGCATATTTCTCTTAATGTTAGTCAAGGAAAGTCTCTCTCAGGAAGTTCTCCTTGGGGCGATTCCTTTCTTTTTTTCAGTTTGGTCTTAATCTACCTTAGGCCTTGAGTACCTTTCAGGGTCAAATCTCTGCCTTGATGGCTCTTTTTTTAGAGACCGCTTGCCTCTCACTTCCTAGTGAAGGCCTTCATACAGGGTACTACTCACATTATCCCTTGTGTATGTTTCCCAGTGACTCAGCAGGATCTTAGTCTGGTTCTGTCAGTTCTGTAGCCATCCTTTGAACCTATTGGGGATATCCCTCTGTATACCCTTATTTGCAAGGTTGCCTTTCTATTCTTTTCTTCGGAAAGGCAAGTTACTGAGTTAGCAGCCTTAAAGAACCATTTCTTGTTCTACACATAAACTAGGTTGTGTTGAGACCCTAAGCCTCTTTTCTTTCCAAGATGGTTTCTTCCTGTCAGGGTCCAGGTGGTATAATGATAGCTGTGCTCCGTAAAATTGTAAATAGTAAAAAAAAAAAAAAAAAGTCCACAATGCGACATACACTTTTTTGGACCTAACCTCTTATAAACCAGTATATTTTTAAATTCAGGGCAATTCCTGATGTTCAGACCTCATAATTGGAACAGGAAAAAACTTAATGCATTTGAACTAATATCTCCAGTCTTAAGTTCCACTCAAAATTTTTAAAACTCAAAAGTGTTATCTGCAAAAAATACAACTTGCAGTTTGCAGTAGTCAGTTCAAAGAGAATGACAAAGCTTAGACAAAAGAGAGAGAGAAAATGCATCTATCTCTGGTGCAATAAAACACTTTATTAAAAATTTGTATAAACATAAACAACAGTTGCACTCACATGTCATCTGTCAGAATGGTTGTCAAAGTACACAGCCAGGCTGCAGGGAGGGAAGTTCTAAATCTTGTGGCCAGTGGTGTGCCAAGATGTATATGTGGTCACGCTCTTCCACCACAAAATTTTCAACAGACTTAGTTAGGATTGCGCCAGCCAAATCACTTAACACCGAAGTTCAACTGAGATAGTGGCTGAAGTTTTGGCTGTAAAACGCACTGTTCACTTTCTCTCAGGAACATCAGCATTAATGTGGTAGTTATAGTGACACGTTTTGGGGGAGGGATCCCCCTTTCTGACCCAGTGACACTGGAAGCCATGCATGCCCATGCCATCACACTGCCTCCACCTTGTTTTACAGATGGCGTTGTGTGATTTGGATCATGAGCTGTTCCAAGTCTTCACACATTTTTCTTCCCATCATTTTGGTTCAGATTAATATTAGATTCATCCGTCCATAGAATGCTTTTCCAGACCTGATCTGGTTTTTTTAGATTTTTTTTTTGGCAAAGTCTAATCTGGCTTTTCTATTCTTCAGGCTTATGAATGGTTTACACCTTTTGGTGAACCCTCTGTATTTGCTTTCATGAAGTCTTCTCTTGATTGCAGACTTTGACAATGATACGCCCACCTCCTGGAGAGTGTCCTTCACTTGTCTGGATGTTGTGAATGGGTTTTCTTTACCATGGAGAGAATCCTGCAAACATCCACCACTGTTATCTTCCATGGACGTCCATGTCTTTTTATGTTGCTTAGCTCACCAGAGGGTTCTTCTTTCCTCAGAATGTACCAAACTGTTGTAGTTTTTGAAGTCTTACAGTGCCCTTTTTCACTTGCATGGACATCTCCTTTGAACGCATGATGTAAGTTCACAGCAATAGATTCCAAATGCAAATACCACACTTAGAATCAACTCCAGAACTTTTACCTGCTTAATTGATGAAGAAATAATGGAGTAACCCACACCTGGCCATGAAACAGCTTTTGATTCAATTGTCCAATTACTTTTGATCCCTTGAAAAATTTGCATGTACATACCCTCAAATTAAAACTGAGGGTGGGCACTTTAAGCCCATATCCATTATATAACTATAGCTTGAATATGTTTTGGTAAATACCTGAAAAAAAAACTAAAATTGTGCCTGTGTCCAAATATATATGGACCTAACTGTACGTTCAACCCCTCAAATTAAAACTGAAAGTCTGCCTGTGTCCAAATATATATGGACCTAGCTGTATATAACCGTCTAGAGCATTCATAGTCCATTAGGGGTTAAAACTTAAACATGTGCTGAGGATAGGTTTAGTATTTTGCACAGTGTTTGATGATATACAGTAAAGTCAGTTTTTTTCTATAGTGCAATATTCATTGCCTTTTTTTCAATTGTATTACATTCTGTGCTTGTCCTTCTTTTAGTAAGTTTTTTGTTTTTTTCCTTTTTGAAATCTGTTTTATTTTCTTTATTAAAGTATAGTGCAGATAACTGCTAAAACTTATTTTCTTCCTTGTAGAAAAACAAAAATGTACAACACTGTGTGTATATACAGTATATAAGCTTTAACTGCTCATTGGTGTATTAGACTGACTACCTGCTGAATTGACTGTAATTTAATTATAAGCTAAGGTCTTGCTGATAAGCCTGGATATTACCACATCATGCCTTGATAATAATTGTGTTCTTCTGATACATATACTCATAGCCTATTAGTAGCATGGTTATAGTTACAAGTGGAATCTTTGTTTCTTGTTTACAAGAACCCATTACAGTTTGTCTCAAGTGAACCTCTTATAAAAAATGTTTCCTCTCCGGAGTTGGTAAGTGAAGGGCAGGGTGAGTTCTTAGTTCTGTAGAAACGCTTTCCCAAATTTGAAAATTTGATTGTGGTGAACTTTCTCTTCTGCAATTATTCTGCATGCCAGTTCCATTAAGCCAATCTTTAATCTAGTGGATCTTTTGTTTTCACTGAAATAATTTTACTTATTTTGAAACTTTTACTTTAATTAGTCAATTAGTTGACTTTTCCCTTTTTCACTTTAATTAGTAAATTAGAGCTGATTTTCCCTAATCCACTTAAGGCTTACTCACAGGACCATAAAAAAAAAAAAAGCATATATGTGTTTTTTTAATTTCAGATCTGCACACATCTGCATTGTTTTCAATGGAGCCATTCACAGAGATGTATAAACATGCATTCAGATCCATAACACAGAATCCAAAAAATCTGCATCTAAGAACATGCGCTTTATGCACTTACACGTATAAACGAATACTATATTGCCATAAGTATTGGGACGCCTGCCTTTACACATATGAACTTTAATGTCATCCCAGTCTTAGTCCGTAGGGTTCAGTAGTGAGTTGGCCCACCCATTGCAGCTATAACAGCTTCAACTCTTCTGGGAAGGCTGTCCACAAGGTTTAGGAGTGTGTCTAGGGGAATGTTTGACCATTCTTCCAGAAGCACATTTGTGAGGTCAGGCACTGATGTTGAAAGAGAAGGCCTGGCTCATAGTCTCCACTCTAATTCATCCCAAAGGTGTTTTATCGGGTTGAGGTCAGGACACTGTGCAGGCCAGTCAAGTTCCTCCATCTCAAACTTGCTCATCCATGTGTTTATGGGCCTTGTTTTATGCACTGGTGCGCAGTCATGTTGGAACAGGGAGGGGCCATCCCCAAACTGTTCCCACAAAGTTGGGAACATGGAATTGTCCAAAATGTCTTGGCATGCTGATGCCTTAAGATTTCTCTTCACTGGAACTAAGGGGCCAAACCCAACCCCAGAAAAGCAACCCCGCACCCTAATCCCCCCTCCACCAAACTTTACACTTGGCACGGTGCAGGCTGGCAAGTACTGTTCTCCTGGCAACCACCAAACCCATACACGTCCATCGGATTGCCAAACAGAAGCGTGATTCATCACTCCAGAGAACACGTCTCCACTGCTGTAGAGTCCAGTGGCGATGTGCTTTACACCACTGCATCCGAAACTTTGCATTGCACATGGTGATGTAAGGCAGCTACTCGGCTATGGAAACCCATTCCATGAAGCTCTCTATGCACTGTTGTTGGAGGTCTTTAGCTATTGACCCTGCAGACAGTTGGCGACTTTTGCGCACTGTCCGCTTCAGCATGCGCTAACCCTGCTCTGTCATTTTACGTGGCTTACCATTTCGTGGCTGAGTTGCTGTTGCTCCCAGTTGCTTCCACTTTGTTATAATACCACTAACAGTTGACCATGGAATATTTAGTAGCAAGGACATTTCACGGATGGACTTATTGCACAGGTGTCAACCTATCACAGTACCACGCTTGAATTCACTGAGCTCCTGAGAGTGACCTGTTCTTTCACAAATGTTTGCAGAAGCAGTCTGCATTCCTATATACGCCTGTCGTGATTGGAACACCTGAATCCAGTAATTGGGAGGGGTGTCCCAATACTTTTGGCAATATAGTGTACATATTTGTTTCAAGACTAATGAAAGGGGAAAAATAAATTATCGTGTATGCGTGATACGCATGATTAGGCGTTTAAATGTATCTTTACGTAGGTATTTTACTGTTCATTACATAGGAACTTTTCTTCTAAAAAACACATGGGTAATAACATCAGTAAAATTTTTATGGCTGTGTGAATGAAGCACAAGTAGTAAATTAGAGATGATTTTTTTCCCTTACTATTTTCTGATATTTCTTTCACTGGAAATGTTGGGACCAAAAGGTGTTCTGTCATACTCATTTTGAAAGAAGGTTTATTTTTTTTTTTTTTAATTGAAGGAGAAGCAACCTGTAAAACTGCCTTTGTTAACAAAGGTTCCATTGACCACTAGGCTTCCTCCAGAGGTTGCTAAGGGCTCCTTGAGTAATGAGCAACTTCTGCGTCTGAGATACCACCGATAGCAATGGACTTTTAAGCTATTTATTCATTCTTCCTAATGAGCACCAATGTAACCATACCTTGTAACCATCACACTGTATCACACTGATAAAGTAATTATTCATATTCCCTAAGCCAAGAATTTTATTTCATGGCATTCCTGATTATCAATCTGGTTGAGAAAAGCCTCTGTAAAGGATATTACTAACACTCTGTATTCTGTGGTTTCACCTACTGGTCACTATGTCACTGTAGGAACCAGTATTTATGTAGTGGCCAGCGGATGACACCAATAGAGTGCAATGTTTTGAATGTTTTTGTCTCTTTAGTTTGAGTCGGGAGTCAAAAATCACCTCAAGTCTGACAGTTGCTACTTTAATTGTCTGACCTTGACTGTATCCCAGCTTCTGTGTCTGCAGCAGAAGCTCATTCCTATTTGTGGATGAGCACCGGGGGCTCTTTAAATTTTCTATTATTTATTTCACCTAACTTTTATTTATTTAATTTTTTTTACGCTGCACCTCTAATTCTTTTTTTTTTTATCAACCTTTTTGCTATCACAAGGGATGAACAACAATTCTTGTGAAAGCATGGGCCTTCAAAGGTCCTCTTTATGCAGAGATATGGCATCTATTAGACCCCAGATCTCTCATATGCTCTGGAAAGCAGCCACTCAAACTGAGATCGGTTTAATCAACTGCCTCACAAAATATTAACAGCTCGTAAAAAAAACCCCAAAATTTGATAATGATGAAATCCTTGTTGCTTCCAGTTTCTGATGCTACAGAAGAGGAACTTCTGTTCCTTGTACTCTTAACAGTGCATCTAATGCAACTGGTCGCATCAGTCCTTGGCTTCTTGTTGAGACGGGAAGCTTGGGAAGGGCTGTGGGGTGGGGTTAAGGACCCCTTTCCACCACCTGTAAAAGTGATTGAGCATCTGTATAGCCGCTTGGATCACTTTTACTTTAAAGATAATCGCCGGCTGAAAAGAATGGCACCAGGATCATGGTTGCAGCTGCAATCATGATCTTGGTACCATTCTTTTCAGCCACCTCATTATAAGGCCGTATATATATATATATATATATATATATATATATATATATATATATATATATATATATATATACATACATACACGATGGTAGTGAGGTGATTAAAGTAGAATTTCATTTTACTCCTAATTAGTCTTAAATATGTCCCTTCCCCCCTAATAAGTTTGGTCATGCGATCGAGCTCTTCTGTGTCAGCCAGCAGCACCTGTAGGAGAGAGGAGGGAGAGCTGACAGTGGCTGGGACATGGAAACCTATGGATGATATCACCGCTCCCAGGTGGTTATTTTTAACATTCGCTCTCCCCTTTTCCTGTAGTGGCTGCTGGCTGACACGGGATCACTTGACTGGACCAAAGCGGTCTAGAATAGGTAAGTAAACATCTTATGTACAGTTAGCCAGCATAGTTGTTAAGAAGGGAGAGGGAACATTGTTAGATTAGTTTGGTTGAGGAAGGGGTTTTACTTTAAGTGTTTAGCTCTGAAAATACAAGTAGTGTAGCTTTTATCAACTAGGGAATATGTAGGGTCTTGTTCAATTTAAATTCATAAACCACTGAGCACTGAGAAGATGGAGCTGGATGGCTGCACTAGACATACCTGTTTAACATGCCTGATGTACATGAACATATAAAAATTTTAATTTTCTTATAGCGTAAAGGACACACATTACACATTCTGTTTTTTCTTCTTAAGATTGTCTTGGTGTATCCTCAACATTTTCAGTCTTTGAAATTAAGGTATCAATTATTTTCTATGATTTGTTATTGCAATAATTGTCCGTACATATATGATAAAACTCATTAATCCTATTACTCTCTCCATGTCCTAGCACCAAACCTCAAATTAAGATCCTTATTAAATCCAAATTAACCTGTGTTGTATTTTTACTCCCCCTCCTTCTCCTAGCATTCGTGTTTTGTTACTCCTGACGTAACCGGACTGCCGACAATCCCTGAAAGTGTATGTATCTAATTGGGTTTTAACCACTTGTCTGTTTTCCCTGAATGAGCCTGTTTACTTGTTAACTCAATCACTTTGTGCGTTCTGTTTTATATTAAGAGGAGAATCCTACATGAATCTGAGAAATACCTAGTAACAAGAATGCAATTATTGAGAAACAGTGTTGTGCAAAGTCTTATTAAAGCCAATGCAATGTAGTCGAGATGAATTGGTATCTGAAAATTTATATAGGCCAGATACTGTATTTACTGTTTTCCATTGCTCATAGAGTTACCTTTGTTTATTCTTTGTTTAAAATAAAATATCTGTATGCATTCATTAGGATTTGGCCATGAAAGTAATAAAATTTTTCTCAAAACATTCAGTAAAATTGGATTACATTAAACAATTAAAGGGTATTTCTATTTACGATGCAGGAATGTTCAGGAAACCACTTTATGCCCTCATTTCCTTCAGTTTTCACCCACAGCACCACCTACTCTAAATCTTGTATTAAATTACAGATTAAATTCAGATTAAAGGATAAATTCATTTTTTGCACAAAAATAATAAATGCACATTTTTTTGGAGGTAAAAAAACATGCATTTTTTTATTTTTGGTTGCAGGAGCTTGTAAAGCATTGCATCAGCAGATCGCTGGTGCCATGCAGATGATCTGCTGATTTGTCAGTATATCTGCCTGCCTGTACAGGATGCGCTCCACAGTGCCGTGGTTGTTCATTGAGAACTACTAGCCAACTGCTGCTAAGGTTGTCCCAGAACACTGTGAATAAATGATGTGGCTGTGTGGGCATAGCTGTTTTTAAAAAAGTGACAGCTAGTACGGGGAACTTCTCCCGTACGTCTGTCACAGGGAGGGGGAACAGCAGGCTGTGGCTGAAGCACTTGGAACATGTTACATGTTCCACCCTAAAAACGGTGCCACATCTAACATGTTCCCAATGGTGAACTTATCCTTTTAAAATAGAAAGATATTTTGTATTTTAAGAGTATGATGGTGGCCCTCTGTTTTATGCAACCACCCACTTGTTTGATGCATCCACCTCCTGAAGTCTACTGCCACCTTTATGAAGCTAGAAACCAAAAGAATACCCCTATGCTAAGTAGAAAAAAAGGAATAAAATTGACTGCTGCACCTAAATCACAATCTAGATACAAGATGTGCTCCAAACTAAACTAAAAACCTTTATAGGTGTGCTGCCTCTTTAAGAACCAATAGGTATTACATAATATTCAATACGTATAGTGAACACACATGATGAGTGAAATGAAACAAGAAATATCTAAAAAGTTTCAATCCATTGGCAATTCATATAAACCGTCATAATAAATGAGAATAAATAAATCTAAGAAACTCCCAACACATCAGCAATTCATACAAACAGTTGTGATAAGTGAAATTAAATATAAATAAATAATACTAAATGGTCCTAATTCATAAAGAAGTCCCACATGAAGCCACAAACATTTCAGTGTGACAGTTGAAAAAACAATGGGGCCACAGGAAAGGAAAATGGTGCCACCAATCTGCTCCACCAAAGTGTTCAATGCTCTCCTTACCACAAGGTTTGATCCCACACAGAGATCAAACAACAGCTTGCGGCCCTGCAGCGTCATTCATTCTAGCAATGGAAGTCTGATACCGGGTTCCTAAATAGATGCACTCAACACAGAGGATTTAAAAAAAAAAAAGGGGATGCAATAGTATAATAGAGTGAAAAACCATTTCAGTATATTAAGCAATTACACTCACAGTGGGCAAAAATCATAACAGCATATCTTATAATATGTACTGCTGAGTGTTCTTCTGGCGTGCGTGATGACATCACCTGTTTGTCCCCGCCCAACTCGTTTCTCTGTAACAAGTGTCTTCAGGGATATTCCTTGAAGACGCATGTTACAGAGAAACGTGTTGTGTGGGATCAAACCTTGTGAGGAATGCATTTAACATTTGGTGGAGCAGTTTGGTGGCACCAATTTCATTTCCAGTGACATTTTTTGCTTTTAAATATTTAAAATATTTGTATTAAATTTTAAGAGCTGAACACAACAGAACAGTTTGCCATTCAAGTGGTAGTACCTTTTTTTTCAGTTGGTATGCTGACAACTTTATGGCTTCCCTTGGGACTTCTTTATGAATTTATTTTTACTTCATTATCATGAGCGTATGAATTGCTGATTAATTGGGAGTTTCTTAGATATATTTATTCTCATTTATTATGATGGTTTATAAGAATTTCCGTGAATTGAGAATTTAATTTATTTTTTCTTTTTGTTTTTTTATTTCATCTGTCATGTTTACTCACTTTATATTTTATATGTATTGAATATTATGTAATATCTAATTGTGAAATTAACCTTTATGAAGCTGCAGAAGTACTATTACACATAGGGGCAGTATGTATATTAGAGATTCCCTTTTCAATTTTAATTGTAACAACCATGAGAAAATAAGATCTTTGAACTGTTAAGGATTGTTCACACCTTAGTCTACCTGTATCTATAGCGTATGGGGCCTGATTAGTGTACAGCCAGTTAGAAGCCAAGTGTAATTTTTACTGTAAGTACTGAATGTATGTACTGTATATAGAAAATTCAAAATATATACATTTACAGCATCACTATTTGTTATTGTTAAAAGCTAAAATATATTTAGTTATAATGCAAAACAATTAATTAAAAAAAGAGACTATCAAATGTTTTCAACAATAAACTAGCCACATATATTATAATCTAACTTGCACAATCCTCTTTATTTACTTTCAGCTATGTTATATGAGGATGTAAACAAGACTTTCAAATTGTAACAAAACAATCAGGAGATTGATCGATCAGAGTTTAACATGAACAGTCATATATATATATTGTACATATGCGGAGTACTGTGTAAATTGTGTAACAGTTTTAGGAAAATTACTGCAAAAATAATGTAGTGAATATAGTTTCTTTCTCGTACATCTCGGGACACATAGCAGGCCATAATAATGACTATGTGGGTTATATGCCACCTATAGGTGAGTGGACACTGGCCGGCCAGTGAAGCAGGAAGTCCGCCCCCCATATGACCCCTCCTACACACGAAGTACTTAGTTTTTTCACCAGTGTCTGTAAGGTAGATGTTCACTGAACATGTGCTGCATATGCTCTGTGAAGGAAACTGGGAGGTCTGGAATGATTCTATTGAGAGTTAAGGGCCTCAGTCAAATACATTTGAAAAGCTGTTAGCCAAAATGGATGGAGCCTTGCTGGATAAGGAGAAGAATCCTCTGGGTTTGCATGTAATGTGGCTTTATGGCGCTGGACCCTGCAGTTTTGAAACTTGTGCGGTTTGATCTGACCAAGACGCTTCTGGCAGTGTGCTATACGGGTCCGAGGCAGTGGCCCCCATTTTAAAAAGGAGGACCGAGTCCATGAAGGTATTTAGGACAAGGCCCACTGTGATGGGTGAAAGCTGGTCCCTGGATATGAATTCAGGGGCCTGCGGCAGCATGGGTCAGTGTTCTCTTATATATATATATATATATATATATATATATATATATATATGTGTGTGTGTGTGTGTGTATTTATATACACACACACACACACACACGTGTACCTCGGTTTACGAACGCCCTGGTTAACGTAATTTTCGGTTTACGAATGAAAATCAATTGAATATAATGCCTCGCTTTTTTACAATTTTTTTTCGCAATATGAAGTGTATGTCCGTGCTGATTTTTAAGTGCAATTGCCGGCTTTTTTTTCTTCTTCACTATAGCTTACAGAATTAGCTGTCACTTTCCCCGAAGTTAAAGGAAACTTTGTTTCTTTTAAGAAACTAAAAAGAAACATTGTTTCTTTTAACTTTGGGAAATAAACTAAAAGGAAACTTTCTTTCTTTTAGCTGGGGGGAAAGTGACAGCTGAATCTGTAAGAGATAGTGAAGGAAAAAAAAAAGCGGTAATTACATTTAAAACCCGGCACCATAATAAAAAAACGAACTGGGGTCCCCCCTCCCATCCATACCAAGCTCTTGCGGTCTGATATGAATTGTGAGGGGAACTCCCACGCCAAAATAAAAAAAAAATGGCGTGGGGGTCCCCCCAAAATCCATAGCAGATTCTTATCCGAGCATGCAGCCTGCCAGGTCAGGAAAGGGGGGGGGGGTGACAAGTGAGCGCCCCCCCCCCCCGAGCCATACCAGGCCACATGCGCTCAACATGATGGGGGTGCTTTGGGGCAGGGGGGCTCCCACCCCCAAGCACCTTGTCACCATGTTGATGGGGACAAGGGCCTCTTCCCCACAACCCTGGCCGGTGGTTGTGGGGGTCTGCGGCAGGGGGCTTAACAAGGGGGCCCCCAGATCCTGGCCCCCCCCATGTGAATAAGTATGGGGTACATGGTCCCGATACTCATTCACAAAAAACAAAAAATGTAGTGTGAAAAAAGACAGGACACGGTCTTTGACAAGTCCTTTATTTAAAGAAAAAACTAAAAGAATATCCCCCGCAGTCGATCTAACGTCAATCACGATGTCCACCGCCGACTAGAAAAAAAGAATTAAGGAAAAAAAAGGCTCCGCTTCTGACGATGGCTCCCGCCGTCTGCCTGCTCCGGTGGTTTGATAGTTCTTAAATAGGTACACCCGGGGATATCACACATGTGACATCAATAATGTCAGATGGAGCGGAGTCACTCGGATATATATATACAGTGGGGATCGAAAGTTTGGGCACCCCAGCTAATAATTTGTATTAATATGCATAAAGAAGCCAAGGAAAGATGGAAAAATCTCCAAAAGGCATCAAATTACAGATTAGACATTCTTATAATATGTCAACAAAAGTTAGATTTTATTTCCATCATTTACACTTTCAAAATAACAGAAAACAAAAAAATGGTGTCTGCAAAGGTTTGGGCACCCTGCAGAGTTAATATCTTGTACTGCCCCCTTTGGCAAGTATCACAGCTTGTAAATGCTTTTTGTAGCTAGCCAAGAGTCTTTCAATTCTTGTTTGAGGTATCTTTGCCCATTCTTCCTCACAAAAGTCTTCCAGTTCTTTGAGATTTCTGGGCTGTCTGTCACGCACTGCTCTTTTAAGGTCTATCCATAGATTTTCAATTATGTTGAGGTCAGGAGATTGTGAAGGCCATGGCAAAACCTTCAGTTTACGCCTCTTGATGTAATCCCCCGTGGATTTCTAGGTGTGTTTAGGATCATTATCCATTTGTAGAAGCCATCCTCTCTTTAACTTCAGCTTTTTCACAGATGGCATCAAGTTATTATCCAAAATTTGCTGAAATTTTATTGAATCGATTTTTCCTTCTACTCGTGAGATGTTCCCTGTGCCACTGGCTGCAACACAACCCCATAGCATGATTGATCCAACCCCATGCTTAACAGTTGGACAGAGGTTCTTTTCATTAAATTCTGTGCCCCTTCTTCTCCAAACGTACCTTTGCTCATTCTGGCCAAAAAGTTCAATTTTAACCTCATCAGTCCACAGAACTTGTTTCCAAAATGCATCAGGCTTGTCTATATGTTCATATGCAAAGTTCAAACGATGATTATTGTGGTGAGCACGTAGAAGAGGTTTTCTTCTGATGACTCTTCCATGAAGACCATATTTGTACAAGTATCTCTTTATAGTGGAATAGTGTACCACAACTCCAGTGTCTGCCAGATCTTTCTGGAGGGATCGTGCAGTCAAACGTGGGTTTTGAATTGTTTTTCTCACAATCCTGCGAGCTGTTCTGTCTGATATTTTTCTTGGTCTTCGAGATCTTGCTTTAACTTCCACTGTTCCTGATGACTGCCATTTCTTAATTACATTCCGAACAGAGGATATTGACATCTGAAAACGCTTTGCTATCTTCTTATAGCTTTCATGAGAACAATTGAGAACAATCCATGACACTGGCAGGTCTCAGCTTTGCAAAGGGGGCAGTGCATGCTATAAATTCTGCAGGGTGCCCAAACTTTTGCAGACGCCATTTTTTTGTTTTCTGATATTTTGAAAGTGTAAATGATGGATATAAAATCTAACTTTTGTTGATATATTAAAAGAATGTCTAATCTGTAAATTGATGCCTTTTGGAGATTTTTCCATCTTTCCTTGGCTTCTTTATGCACATTAGTACAAATTTTTAGCTGGGGTGCCCAAACTTTCGATCCCCACTGTGTGTGTGTATATATGTATGTATATATGTATATATATATATATATATATATATATATATATATATATATATAGGGAAGTGTCTGTTGTGGTCAAATGTGAAGACTTCCAGGGGGAGTTTATATATTTTTGCCTGTATCTGCCTGTAGTACCTAATTTTGCCCATTTGAGGGAGTCTGTTGCCATGTGGGCGCACAAGCGTATGTGCGCACGCAGAGGGAGCACGCACGTGTGGCAGGGATGCATGCGTAGTAGCAGCATGAAGAGGAAGTCGGCTATATTATTTACATAGGACACTGCTTGTTACATGTGAGCTGCTATGTAGCTGCTGCTACCTCTGCTGTTACCGCTGCTGGACCCTGGAGAGATGGCCAGGACACAGGGCAGGTTATTCTAAAGGGCACGTGAGTACTCCCCTGGGAGGGTCAGGCAGAGGGGTTGTGTACATGCTACCCTTTTTTTTTTTTTTTTTTTTTTTTTCTTCTTCAGTGGACTGTATTGGAGTTTGTTGTTTCACTCTTAAACAGATCTATTGTTTATGATGTATTTTTACTGTATTTTATTGTAAAGCTAGTGGAGGTAATGTCATCCAGAAAGTGGTGTGGTGGAGGCACAGCAGGAAAGGATGCAAATGCACCACCGACAAGTCCTGTGGAGCCCAGCCGAAGTTCCACTGTCTTATCCTCTCCTGAAAGACCAGGGGCAACAGGTCAATCTGAGCCGCTGCGTTTATCCGGCATTGTGGCTACTGTCAGTGCGTCTGCTTCCTCAAAGGAAGATCTTGCATCTGTCTTAGCATTGATAGAAGACATGATTGCTGGGATGGTTGCATTGGTGGCTCAGAGGGGTAAGAAGCGGGAAAGATCCCCTTCTTTGGACCCACCTGTCTTTGAACAACAGTGGTTGGAACCTGAGGATGAAGATGCAGTAGAGGATCTTGAAGAGGGTCAGGCGATTGATTCTGTGTCAGAGGAGTCGCAGCCTGATGAGAAGCAGGGGGTTTCTGCTTTTCAATCACAGATGTTATTGGCTAAGACCCTCACTGATATAGTCCGATCAAGTTTCAAGTGACCCTCTGTAGAGACATCTGCAGTTTCTTATTCCTCTTTGGGCTCATTAAAGCCGCCTCAAAGTATTCAGGCATTTCCAGTGCATCCTCTTTTGGAGCAAGCTATGTATACTGACTGGGAGCACCCAGACAGAGTTTTTGTTCCGCGTAAAAGATTTTCCCTTCTGTATCCTATGGAGGATAAGTTTGTTAGAAAGTGGGGTATGCGAGGGGTTAGACGCAGCTGTGTCTTCCCTGAATAAGCATTTAAGTTGTCCCAGGTTTTCCCTTTCATAGAGAACATTTGTTTTGGGGACAACCTAAACAAGTATATCCAGAAGATTTCAGAAGGAAAAAGTATGTTTTTACCCTTTTGAAAGAAAGTCCAAACACCCGACCTTTCAGAGGCCAGGCACTTTGATGGTTGGAGCTTCTTCCGGTAGGCAAGCATTTCACCGTACACATGGCTCTGCATATAGGGGAAAGAAACCCGCCAGATCAGATTCTAAGTCTGCTTCATTATAAAGGGGTGCCCCCACTCGTGTGGGTGGGGGGGAAGACTTTTGGTTTTTACAGTAGCTCACAGGTACAAACTGGAGTTTCGGGCGATTCTTCCTCCCCGTTTCTTAAGGTCCAGTGTATCCACAAATCCATTGAGAAGGAATTCTTTGTTTCAGCACTCGACCAGCTGTTATCCCAGGGCGTGATTGTGGAGGTTCCAGCGAACTAAAGGGATTTTATTCAAACCTATTCACAGTTCTAGACTTAAAGGGGCTGAACTGGTTCCTAAAGATTCATTAATTTCGGATGGAATCAGTCCGGTCAGTGGTCGTATCTTTACAGGAGGGAGACTTTCTATCAGCCATAGACCTCAAGGATACATACCTGCATGTGCCAATATTTCCAGCTCATCTATAGGTGGCATATAACCCACATAGTCATTATTATGGCCTGCTCTGTGTCCTGTGATGTACTCTAAGAAATGAATTTTACAGGTATGTAGAAAAAAATCAAGATTTATCAATTAATGACTTACATAATGCATAAACAGAGAAAAAAATTTATGAAATCAATATTTGGTGTGATTGCCCTTTGCTTTTCATAAAGCATCAATTCACCTATGTACACTTGCGCACCATTTTTTTTTTAAACTTGGCAAGTAGGTTTTTTTAGACATCTAGGAGAACTGAGCACATTTCTTCTGTGGATTTAGGCTGTCTCAGTTTCTTCAGTCACTTCATGTAATCCCAATTATATGTAAGACAAACTCAATAATGTTTAGATCATGGCTCTGTGGGGGCATGTCAACTTTTCCTGGACTACATTCTCTTTTTTATTTGCTAGATATAGTCATAAAAAGATAGTTCCTTTTGTGACTTTGGCTGTATGTTTGGGGTCACTGTCCAGTTTTAAAATAAATTTGGAATCCCTGTTGGTATTACATGATGGATAACTATCTACTTGTACTTTTCACTGTTGAGGAGACCAGAAATGCCCGAAACCTGCAAAAAAGCTCCACCATGCTTCACTGTTGCCTGCAGACACACGTTCTTCTACCTCTCTGTAGGTTTTTGGCAAACAAGCTGCCATTTGTGAAACATCCATTTAGAGCAACTACTGCCAATCTTTGCATATCAGTTTGTATGGTTTCATGTATAGGTGAGTTGACTGGCCTTGTTTCCACATCAGGGTTTTGCTTCCCAATTCCAGTATGCCTCAGCCTTTTGCTAATATCCTTAGAAAACAGATACCTTCTCTTCTCTGAGACACCCCTCAGAAAGGGCTCATTTTGCAGCTTTCTGCATCAGCTGATACTTTGCATTGTCGCAAAATCCATACCCAGACCCCACTGGGAAGAAGATGTGTCTTTTGGCACTGGACTCTGCATTAGATGCTTGCCTAGGTGCATATGGTGCAAAGTGTTGAGTCAGCCACAGAAATTTTTACAGGTCTAGGGCTTTGTTGTACCAGTGTGGTGTAACTCTGTCCTAGAAGATTCCTTAGGATATGCATGCTGGAGGAATAAAGACAGTGGAAGTGGCAACATTTTCTAGGTTCTGCCTCTCTATCCCCTGATGTGTCTGGGGGTGGCTGCAGGGCCCTTGCATAACCTCAGCTGTGGTCAGTAGAACTTTTGACCATATTTTTAAAGGAATCCTGATTGATTGATTAATGCATTCTTTCTCCTCCACTGGGTTCTGCACATATGCAAACATTATTACTCTCTTCCGTCTCCTATACACCTACATCAATTGTATAACCCTCTGGACTCTGACTTTCCTTGTTCAGGGCATCCCTGTGTTTAAGGTTCAAGTGAATGAAACGCTAAAAGCCCTTTCTAAGGCCTTATTCTTCCTCACAGTCCCTGTTTTGCATCCTGACACTGAACGTGTCAGTCTGCCATACCATAGATGTCTGGTCCAAGGTTGTGGCCCAGGATCATGAATCTATCCAAATGGATCCTTATTTCCTCCAGCAGCTGGAGCTTATGCCTGTAGTCCTACTGTATTGTGTTGATGAGCTAGTGAATATTACACATCAAATATCTATAATGGGCCTACTTCAGTCTTTAGTCTGCATGTTGCCGAACTTACATATCCTTACAAAGATTGTTAGACTTCCACTCTACACTAGCATAGCTTCTCTCTCAAAGGGCCATTATCCTGGAAAAGGAGAGATTTCAAGGTTTATTTTTAAACCTGTGTTCTGCCTCAAAGCAAAATGAGACATCCCATACTGGATCTAAAATTTCACAACCTTGGGTGCAAAAATTGCCTCTGGAATCAGAAAATTACTTCTTCCCAATGACTTGGAAGGTGCTCATAATGGATGTAAGCCTATCTGGTTTGGGAGGATTATTAGGTACCCTCAGGACAAGGGACCTGTACATTAGTGGAAATTGGCCTCCGATCCATATTCTGGAAATCCTTCAATGTTGGACCTCTCATCTGTGAGCTCATCTGAACAGGAATCAGGCAGACTATCAGGAGAAGCATCAAATGTCTTGTGTGTGAACAGTGTGTGATAAGGCATGGTGAGCCACAAGTTGTTTTGGAATGGGGAAAATCCTCCCCCCCCAGCTGGTGAGAAGTTCTCAGTACAAGGGAGGTTTGTTCCTGATCGGTATTTTGAAACTCGGGGTAATTCAGTTATCCCTTCAATTTAGGACTTCGCATCTGTGAGGTCATTTGACCAGGATTCAGTTGAGCAATGTTGTTGCAGTACAACTATGAACAGAATATGTAGCCATGGACTTTCTGAATGTACCTGAATTACCCACCGGAAAGGCAGTGGCTTTACCTTGGCTTATTCATTTGCACCTCTATGGGTAACATTCACATGCTATGAATTCCAGTCTACCCTACTGGCTGATGTCACTCTATTAAAGATTAGGAGTGGGTTCCAATGTATTGATCTCTCACATGGTCTCCTGAAGAAGGATTCCCAAAATGCGATGAGTCACATGTGAACTGTAATCATAATCTTTGTATGTTGTGATCCCCCTATGTGGAGAATAAGTTTTAATGCTGCATAATAGATTTTTAATGGTACATAATAAAGTTTTTACAGTATTCAGTTTCTCTTCTATATGTCCACAAAAAGTCCATGACTGTATATTCTGTTCATAGTAGTACGTGATTGTCTGGGATGTGGAAATATAGCACGCACAGTCTTGGTTTCTCCCCCGCTATAGAAATGTTGTGGCAGTAGTTTACATTAACCATCAGTGAGGCACCAGAAGTCGTGTTGCTCAAAGGGAAGCTTAGTAGAGTGGCTTGGGTAGAACTTCTTGTTCCAGCCCTGACTGCCTGGAAACTGGCAGACGGACTTCCTCAGACAACATCTGAATTCCATAGAATAGTCTATTCACCCTGAGGTGTTTCAAGACATCTGTCATGGGGAGGGGGAGAGGACCTCCTAGCTTCAAACAAAAAAACTCAGTCAGTTTGTCCTCTGATTCAGGGATCCTCTAAGCCTGGTTACTTTGGTGACTTCATGTGATCAGTTCAACATGATTTTCCTTATAAGTTCTTTCCTTTCCAACTCCACAAGATCAAGCTGGAGGGAATTCTGGTAACTCTCATTGCACCAAACTGGCCCACGAGGACATGATACTTTTTAGACCTTGACAGATTCTTGGCAGATCGTCCAGGTCTTCTGTTCCAAGGCCAGTTTGCCACCTTGTTTTGTGATCGCTGTCTCAAAGCTTGGCTGTTAAGGTCCAGTTTCTGAAGGATTCAGTTATCCTTACATTCTTGAAAACTAGGAATCAGACTTCTTGCAAAATCTACCTTCGAATTTTGAAAAACATATTTTCCTTGGTTTGAGGCAGTGAAATTCTAACTCAGAATGTTCTGTCTTTCTCCAGCATGGTATGGATCACTGTTTGGCCTTGAGTACCACCAAGGGTCAAATCTCAGAATTAGCGGTTCTTTTTCAGAGACCAAATGCTAACTTCTAGTGAAGGCCTTTGTACAGGGTGTTGCTCACATTCTTCTTCATGTACATTCCCCAGTGACTGAAATCTCAACTTGGTTCTCTCAGTTTCTCAAAGACAGCCCTTTAAACCAAATAGGGATATTCCACTGTCTGTCCTTAATCCCAAGGTTGCCATCACTTCTGCAAGGTAAATTTACGAATTGGCAGCCTTGACCTGTAAAGGTCTCTTTATTGTGCTACACAAGGACAAGGTTGTTTTGAATCCCAGGGCATTTTTTCTTACCAAGGTGGTTTCTTTCTGTTACCTTCACCAGGACATTATTGTGCCATTTTTGTCATGCTCCTAAACATCCTAAAGACAATTCCCTCCTAGGGGGGGCGGAGCCTAACCATGGCGGCTGAGGAGAGCCCGATGTAGGAGCTCTCGGACAAGCTCCTCCACCCGACCTCCCCAAACCCCTACCTGTAACGGGGAAGCATAGTGGGAAAATTTACTGCAGCATGGTGGTCCCCTTTGGATAGACTGAAGCGCTGTGGGAGAGCTGATCTGGGAGAAGGGGTTCGGCTGCGGTGCTCGATGGTGAAGGCGTGTCTGGCTTCTGTGAGACGTGGAGGAGCGGTGTGGCCACGTGGTCAGCCGCTAAGCACCGCTGGGAGACCAGGAAGCCGGCCGGTGTTTGGTGCGGAAGGAGAGCAGCTGCCCGACTTACAGGCTCACTAATTGGAGCCCTGTTGCCGGTCCAATACTCGGACCATTGTTTGCCGGCTGACTATCCGGTGCCCTGCTAGCTAGCTCACGGTTTGCAGCTCTGTATGCTAAACCCAGAGCTCGGAGTCCTGGTGGTCGGTCCCTACCCGGAGATCTGTTTGCCGGCTTATTAGCCGAAGACCTGACTGCTGGTCAACTATATGGAGTCATACTTAGTGGCCCACTGTCCGGCGTCCTGCTGACTGGCCCACTGCTTGGAGCCCTGCCTGTGAAGGAGGAGAGGCACTGGGGATTGGAGAGACAAAGGCGGATGATACACTTGGGAGCCCCCTAAATGTACACACTGCCCAGCCGAACAACAGTGGAAGAGAGCTCCTAGCCGGGTCACGAGAGGAAGAGTGACACGAGGAGGGTGAGTGACTTTGGTCGACACTTGATAAGTATGGTCCCCTGTTGTAAACTGTTTAGGGGAAGAAGTGTATGAGAGTAAAAAGGGGACCCCCCCTGACAGGGGAATGTAAAGGAGTGGAAAAGAGAAGAGGGTAAACGAAAGAAAAGTGTGAAAACCAAGTGAGTGGATAAGGTGCGATTCGTTTATTAATAATAGTCTCTCCATAACCCCGAGCCTATAAAGAAGAATAAGACTCATAGAAGAATGAAAAATAAAAATGCAAAAGGAAGTGGGCCTAAAGGGACTCAGACCGGTACCATTAAAAAATATACCTCCCAGGGAAACATAACTCCAGAAAGATCTCAGGGTAATAGTGGAAAAGGAGAAGTAGACCTAAGTCTGGAATGTAGCCCTAGACTATCATTAGGCCTTGACATTAGTAGCCAACAAACATCAGCTAATACAGTGATGGAGACAGAGTTACAAATACCAAATAAAAAGGAAATGGCAGAAATGTTTAAAGGTCTGGAAAAAACAATAAAACAAGAAATTGTAAATATTCGAAATGATCTGGGACATCTCTTGGTGAGAGTGGAAGAAACGGAGGAAAAAGTTAAAAAACAATCCCAAATTATCTCTGAATTAGAAAAAGAAATAACCAATATAGGGAAAGCCCAAGAAAAACTGCGCTATAAGACTGAGATACAAGAAAATAGGAATAGGAGGAGAAACATTAGGATACGAGGAGTCCCAGAGAATTCAAAAGGAGAAAATTTGCAAGAGGTGGTCTGTAAAATATTAAACTCCATAATGGACAATACTGATATGGAAAGGATTAAAATGGAAGGAATCTTCAGACAAGGAAAATTCCAAGGAAATTTGGGAAAGGAAAGGCCAAGAGATATACTTGTTAAATTTTGTGACTTCCTAGATAAAGATAAAATTTGGAAAAGGATTAAGGGAAAATCAGTAATCATGTTCGAAGGAAAAGAAATACAGATATATGCGGATTTGTCATCAGAGACTCTGTGGAGAAGGAGAATCCTTAGACCTCTATTGGAAAGATTGAAAGAACAGAACGTCCAATATAGATGGGGGACCCCTGAGTGCCTAATAGGGTGGAGAAATGGAACTACAGCATATCTCAGGTTCCCAGAAGATTTGCAGTATTTTTGTGATAGACTTAAACTACAAAGACTGGAGATCCCTGGTTGGGAAGAAGAACACTGGGAAATTAGAATAAAAGGAAAGGAGCGCTGGCAGCCTGTTGGAGGGAGGAGGCGGGGGGAGGGGGGGGGAGGGGGAGAGGGAGAGAGATAATGTGGGTTTTTTTTTTTTTTTTTTTTTTGTCTCTCTCTCTCCCTCCTGTCTTTTTTCGGCCATCTCCCAACCGTCTCCTAACCACTATTATTGAGATATTCAGGGAGGAGTTAGGGGTTGAAGGGGAGGTTGGAGAAGGGGGAAAAGTTGTCCATGGGTGGAGTTCTTTACTTTTTTTGCCCTGAGATTAAATCAAAGGTGGATTGTATTTCCACAAATGATTAGTAGGCAAATAGTAGGCCTAAAAAGAGGGGGGGGGGTGGGAGGGAGGGGAGGGAAGTTGGGAGGGATGGAAGCTGGGTGGGAGGGAGGAAGGGGAGGGAGGGAGGGGAGGAGGTACGGGGTCAATACTCTGCAAGACAGAAGAGATAAAGAGGAAAAGGCAATCAGGAAGAGAGATGGAGCCAATTGGGAACGATGGAAGAAATACAGTTTATAACATATAATGTGAACGGGCTGAGTTGCCCAGGGAAGAGATTTAGGTTGTTTAATGAGTTACATCATAGGGCGACGTCAGTGGTATTTTTACAGGAGACACACTTTGAGATAGAGGCAAATGTAAAACTGAGATCCAAATACTATCCAACATGGTACTATGCAGATTCTCCAATTAAAAGAGCAAAAGGGGTTGCAATAGGTTTGGCAAAGAATATGAGATTTGAGCTGGAGGATAGAAGAACCGACCCGGAGGGGAGGTTTTTATTCTTAAAAGGTAAACTTCAGGGGATTGAGTGCACTTTAGCCAATATATACTGCCCTAATAAAAATCCGGAGATATATATGAAGGGTCTGTTAAAAAAATTAATGGAATTTAAAAAAGGGCGTTTGATAGTAGCTGGAGACCTAAATTTCTGTATGGACCCACAAAAGGATAATACCTCTTCTGTGCAAAGAGAGGGGAGTAGGTCTCTGAGAGCTTTGAAAAAAGCGATGCATGAATATCAACTAGTGGACACCTGGAGAATAACGCATATGAAAGACAGAGACTATTCCTTCTTCTCGAATGCACACGAGATATACTCGAGATTAGACTACATCTTAATAGACCACCAACTGATAGATCATCTGGTTAAAATCGACATAGAAACAAGGACGTTCTCGGATCATGCTCCGGTTGTGATGAAAATGAGATGGGGAGGAAGGTGGACTGGAGGATTGGGGTGGAGGTTAAACGAGGCTCTTCTTCTGGATGAGGATATAGTTCAAAAAATCGAGAAAGAGATTAAGGTATATTTTAAGGAGAACGAAACAGAGGGAGTATCGATAGCTACAGTTTGGGAAAGCCACAAGGTATTTATAAGAGGAATCTTGATCGCGGCAGGTGCAAGGAAAAAAAAGGAAAGAAGAGAGAGGGTCAGTAGGCTCTTAAAAGAAATATTGGAACTGGAGCAGATCCATAAGAAGAAAATAACAAAAGATACGAGACAGAAGCTAGTGGATAAAAAAGATGAGCTAGAGAGGTTGATGGAGGAGGAGAAGAGAAGAGTATACAACAGGGTTTTGAACGAAAGATATAGATGGGGAGACAGACCAGGAAGATATTTAATGAGAGCCTTGAATAAAAAGAAAAATAGGAACTACATAGAAAAGATAAAAAGTTCAAAGGGGGAGTTGGTCCACTCAAATAAAGAGATTATTAAAGTGTTTACGGAGTATTATAAGAAATTATATAATATCAGTACCCAAGGCCCTCTAAAAGAAGCCCAAGAGGAAATTAATAAAAAAAAGATGACATACTTAAAAAATGCGGGATTACCAAAACTAAGTGAAGTACAGTTGAAATCCCTAGATGCAGAAATCTCCCAGGAAGAAATTAAAAGAGCATTGAAAAGCACAGGGGGGGGAAAAAGCCCGGGCCCGGATGGTTATACAGTTAGGTACTATAAGAAATTCAGTGAGGTATTGCTACCCAAGCTGGAGAAATATATGAATGCTCTGGGAGGTGGGACGGAAGTGAGGAGAGAATCCCTGCAGGCCCATGTGGTACTTATTCATAAGGAAGGAAAAGATCCATCTCAGTGCTCCAGCTATAGACCTATTTCATTACTGAACACTGACACTAAACTGTATGCAAAGGTGTTAGCAAACAGGTTGAGGGATCTGATGCCTGAATGGATCCATGGAGATCAGGTGGGCTTCGTACCAGGGAGAGAAGGTAGAGATAACGGCTTGAGAACCCTGATGCTTATTCAGAAGAGTAGAAAAGGGAAAGACCCGGTGGTGCTCTTGTCGATTGACGCAGAGAAGGCATTCGATAGAGTGGACTGGGGCTTCATGATGGATAATTTAAAAGTGCTGGGGATAGGCGATAGAATGCGAGAGTGGATAAGCAAATTATATAGTGAGCCTACTGCAATCATCACGGTAAACGGGGAGAGATCAGAACCCATTGGAATGTCTAATGGGACAAGACAGGGCTGTCCACTGTCCCCTCTGTTATATGTATTGTCACTCGAACCTCTGTTGTCAATAATAAGAAATAGTGGATCGGTAAAGGGAATACAGATAGAATCCACAGAACATAGAGTAGCGGCCTTTGCGGACGACTTATTGTTCTATGTGGGGAATCCTCGAATAACTCTCCCAAATATAATGAAGATTCTGAAGGAGTACGGTGAACTTTCAAACTTAAAAATTAATCCAACGAAAACAGAGATCCTGAATATTAATATATCAAAGAATGAAAAAGAAAAACTACAAAAAGAATTCCCCTTTATATGGAGAGAAAAAGAGATAAAGTATCTAGGAATAAAGCTTACTGCCTCACTCAAGAACTTGTATAGATTAAACTATATATCTTTGATAAATGAGATCAGGGAAGATTTAAAAAGATTAGAAGGAGGAAACCCAGTCTGGATAGGACGTATAAACCTGGTCAAAACGGTAATTATGCCTAAAATACTGTATAGATTTCAAATGGTACCAATTAAAATTCCAGAGGCCTTCTTTAAGATAATGAAAAGAATGTTAACAAAATATATATGGAGGAATAAGAAACCTAGAATAGCATATGAAACATTGAGTAGGACTAAAGAGAAAGGGGGAATGGGTCTACCAGATGTCAAGAGATATTATAAAGCAGTGGTTTTGGCAAGAATATATGACTGGACATTTAACCATAAGGGAAAAAGTTGGGTAACAATTGAAAATGATCTTAGTGGCACTAGACTGAGTCAGATGATATGGGTCCCAACACAGTTTAGGGGAATTAAAGAAAGCACAAGTATGTACACATTAAATGTTTTTAGGGTATGGGACACTTTACACAAAAATATGAAATGGGAATTCAATTCTATATTAATGCCTCTTACAAATACTGAGTATTTCCCCCCGGGAAAGAATAAGATATCAGGGAGATGGTTTAGAAAGGAGGACACCCAACTGAGTGATGTCTTGGTGGAAGGGGAACTGAGATCACTTAAAGATTTAATAGAGAAGAAGGGAGATATTTTTATTAGAATAGATGAGTGGAAGTATCATCAATTGAAATGTTTTATTGGAAATTTACCGAAACCCCTGAGAATAAAACAGGAGTGGAATATGTTTGAAAGGTTGTTGGGGACACGAGGTGATGGGAAACACGGTATTTCAAAAGTGTATAGAATACTCACAGAATTAGACATAAACACAAAGTTAACTTTTATTACAAAATGGGAAAGGGACATGGGAGTTGAGTTCGACGAAGATAGTCAAAGAAAGATGTTTAGATTGATACACGATAATGTTAGTATGAGAGAGGTTGAGGTTAATTACAAGTGTATGACACGATGGCACATTACACCGAGTGTAGAGCATAAGATGAATGGGGAAAACTCAAATAAGTGTTGGAGAGGATGTGGAGAGATTGGCACGGCGGTTCACATATGGTGGGAATGTCCGAAAATTCAGGCCTTTTGGAGGATAATAGTTAAACTGATTGGGGAAATAACCGGAATTGACATAGGGTTAGACCCAACGATGTGTCTCCTACACAAGGTAGAGACATCTGTAAATAAACATAAAGATTCAGGTATTTGGTACTTCTTGAATGCAGCGAAAGGGCTGATACCCAAGTTTTGGAGAAGAGCCGAGGTACCGAAGGAGGAAGACTGGATTAACAGAGTGGACCAGATTGGTAGAATGGAAAAATCATACCATATGCATGAAGATAGGATGGGAGTGTATTCTAGGAGATGGGAAAAGTGGGAAAGAGCAAGATTGAAGGAGAAATATAAGAAAATATAAACTAAAAGGTTAACAATAAAATGGATAAGCCTTATTAGATCAGAATGGATTGGAGTCTGCAGAGGGAAGAGGGGGGATGAGGGGCGGGAAGGGGAGATAGTGGGATGGGAAAGAAAAGAGTTCTTTTTAATAAGGGAAAGATAGAAATGTTATAAATGTTTATTTGTATTGAGAATTTTTTTCCCTGTTTTGGGACTTTTGTATTAATATGAAAAATTTAATAAATATTTAAATTAAAAAAAAAAAAAAAAAAGACAATTCCCTCCTTTGTCTGGATAGTGATACATCCTTTTCAAGTTTATTTCTCAACCACAGCTCACTTTGGACAGTCTAACTCTGTTTGCTCCACCTGAAGGTCCATGTAAGCCCCTATAGGGGACAACCTGCTGCTAGGTGGATTCTACAGCACGTCGTTCAAGCCTATTATCTCAAGGGCAAAGTTCTCCCTTTCCAAGTCCTCTAGACCAGGGGTTTCCAAACTTTCTAAACAAAGGGCCAGTTTATTGTACTTAAGACTTTTGGGGGGACCAGTCTGTGGCCAACGGCAGTGGAAATCTTCCTGGCATCAGTAGACATAAGCATCGCCACATTTGGTATTAGGGGAGAAATAGTGTTTTATTGCTAGTATTATTGGGAGGAATAGTGCCCCATTATTGGTGTCAGTGGGAGAAATGGTGCCTCATTGTTAGTGTCAGTTGGCAAAATAGTGTCTCATATCAGTGAAAGGCCCAAGGGCTAAAGCCAAGCAAAGGGCACCAGTTTGGAGACCACCTCTCTAGACTATGGGCTCCTAGATGTATGGGCTTTTCAGTGACTACCATGTATTTCTTGGATTTACAAGGCTGTCACCTGGTTATCTAATCAAACTTTCATAAACATTTACTATGTGGATGATCAAGCCTCAGCTGATGTCAGTTTTAGTTGTAAGGTTCTTCAGGTAGCTCTGTAGGCTCTTTGACCCACCTCTGCTAACCTGTTCATTTCCGTGGGCCTGTTAGTCTTTTGTTTGCTGTGTTGACCACCCCTCAGTTGGACTTCTCTTGGATGTCCTTACAGTGCCTTGCAAAAGTATTCATACCCCTTTAAATTTTTCACATTTTGTCATGTTACAACCAAAAATATAAATGTATTTTATTTGGATTTCATGTGATAGACCAACACAAAGTGACTCATAATTGTGAAATGGGGGGAAAATGATAATTTTTTTTCAAAATTTTTTTTAAATAAATATCTGAAAAGTGTGGCATGCATTTGTGTTCAGCCCCCCTGAGTCAATACTTTGTAGAACCAGCTTTTCACTGCGATTACAGGTGCAAGTCTTTTTGTGCATGTCTCTAGCAGCTTTGCACATCTAGAGAGTGAAATTTTTGCCCATTCTTCTTTGAAAAATAGCTCAAGCTCTGTCAGATTGGATAGAGAGCGTCTGTGAACAACAACTTTCAAGTCTTGCCATAGATTCTCAATTAGATTTAGGTCTGGACTTTGACTGGGCCATTCTAACACACGAATATGCTTTGTTCTAAATCATTCCATTTTAGCTCTGGCTGTTTGTTTAATGTCATCGTATTGCTGGAAGGTGAACCTACACCCCAGTCTCAAGTCTTTTGCAGACTCTAACAGGTTTTCTTGCTCTGTATTTGGCTCCATCCATCTTCCCATCAACTCTGATTGTCTTCCCTGTCCCTGCTGAAGAAAAGCATCCCCACAACATGATGCTGCCACCACCATGTTTCACGGTGGGAATGGTGTGTTCAGGGTGATGTGCAGTGTTAGTTTTCCATCACACAAAGCATTTTGCTTTTAGGCCAAAAAGTTCAATTTTGGTCTCATCTGACCAGCACCTTCTTCCACATGTTTGCTGTGTCCCCCACATGGCTTCTCACAAACTGCAAATGGGACTTCTTATGGCTTTCTTGCAACAATGGATTTCTTCTTGCCACTCTTCCATAAAGGCCAGATTTGTGTAGTGCACAACGAATAGTTGTCCTGTGGACAGATTCTCCCACGTGAGCTGTGGATCTCTGCAGCTGTTCCAGAGTTGCCATGGGCCTCTTGGCTGTTTCTCTGATTAATGCTCTTCTTGCTTGGCCTGTCCGTTTAGGTAGACGGCCATGTCTTGGTAGGTGTGCAGTCGTGCCATGCTCTTTCCATTTTCGGATTATGGATTGAACAGTGCTCCGTGAGTTGTTCAAAGCTTGGGGAATTTTTTTGTAACCTAACTCTGCTTTAAATATCTCCACAACTTTATCCTTCGCCTGTCTGGTGTGTTCCTTTGACCTTTATGATTCTGTTTGTTCACTAATGTTCTCTAATAAAGCTCTGAGGCCTTCACAGAACAGCTGTATTTATACTGAGATTACATTACACACAGGTGGATTCTATTTACTAATTAGGTGACTCCTGAAGGCAATTGGTTCCACTAGATTTTAGTTAGGGGTATCAGAGTAAGGGGGCTGAATACAAATGCACGCCATGCTTTTCATATATTTATTTGTAAAAAAAAATTTAGAAAACCATTTATCATTTTCCTTCCTCTTCACAATTATGTGCCACTTTGTGTTGGTCTATCACATAAAATCCCAATAAAATACATTTACGTTTTTGGTTGTAACATGACAAAATGTGGAAAATTTCACAGGGTATGAATACTTTTGCAAGGTGCTGTATGTACCTGAATACTCCTTGTGACTCTCAGTGTGTTATTAAGAAAATAGGATTTTTGACTTGATGTACATTCTTCTTGGAGTATATTATGGGACACAGGTTATTCCCCTCTGTTCTTATAATCCACTCCTACTGTTGCTTGCTAACAAAACCGAGGTGTGCTGGAAGTGGTAGAGGTTATATTGGGCCATCCTTACACTAAGTAAAAATTTTAAAATGTTGGCCTTAACATAAGGCAGTTTGTAATCTGAAGAGCAAGAGAACAGTGAAGCACAGTGGAGGTTCCATGCAGGTTTGGAGCTACATATTTGCAAAGTTTGAGAATTGGTGAAAATTGATGATATTCTCATTGCTGGAATGTACTAGCAGATTATGATGTATCATGCAGTACCACCAGGGAGTTGTCTAAGGAGGAGGAAGTTAGACATCCAATGTCTGCAGAGGAATTGTGGCAAGTTCTCCAGGGTGCTTGGAGCAACCTACCACCCAAATACTTTCAGAAATTGTGTGTATGTATACCTTGGAGAATTGCTGGTGTGTTTAAAAAAAACAAATCCAGGCATGGAGAATTTTACATTGTACCAGCTTGGACCAATGTAATTATGTATATACAGTTGTGCTCAAAAGTTTGCATACCCTTGGATAATTGGAAATATACTGTACAGTGTGTACCATTGTTAAAGAACACATGAGTGAGCAGGCAAAACGCATTTTTATTTCTTATAGGATTCATATTCAACTTTTGGTCATAACAGAATGGCACAATCATAAATCAGAACATGGCAACGAGCAAACAAATTAAATGACCCATGTTCAAGAGTCTGCATACCCTTACTTCTTAAGACTGTGTATTGCTCCCTTTAGCATCAATGACATCGATGCTGAAAGGACAACTTTCACAATGCCTCAGGCCAGCAGCTCAGCATGGGACCCTGAAGCAAGCGAAGATCACTGAAGTAGTCGTGTCTACTTCAGTGATTTCCAATTCCTAGGGGCAGTGACCAAATATGGCATATACTGTACATAGTTATATTTGTTCAAGCTGGACCAGGGTAACAATGTACAAAAATATACCTTTCCTGAAATTCTTCTTTGAGTCCAGGTGCACACTTGTGTGGTGCGGCATATCGCATGTGATTCGCACAGGAACCGCACCACATTCCTGTGCCAATCACAGGCGAATCACGTACATTTTGTATGGCTCAAATCGCACCGCATCCACACCAAACAGGTGCAGTACTCTTTGTTGGTGCGCACTAGAATCGGATCGCATGGGTATTCACACCCATGCAATCCGATTCTACACATCGCACCGTGTTTTGCGGAACGATTTTGGGGTGTTGTTAACATACACACTAGCAGCGGTTTGCATGAACGGGGTACGATTGTGATGTGTTTTGTAATTTGCACAGAAACCGCTGTGAATTCTGCGCCGCATCAGTGTGAACCCAGGTTGAAGGCAAAGGCTGTAACCAAGTCTTTTTTTTTCTATTTATAACACTTTCTAGGTAATTTCTTGTGTAAAAAAAAAAAAACACAAAAAAACCTAATCATTCCATTATTTTTAAAGCATTTCCGATTTATGGCATTTTTAAAATATTTTTATTCGTGTGTATGTAAACATTTATTTATTCACACAGAATGTGAAACAATGTCACTGTAACTAAACCTTGAATGTGATTTCTTTATACAGAGGAACCTGACAGAGTATTTTGTAGCAGTGGATGTAAATAATATGCTTCAGATCTATGCCAGCATGCTGCATGAACGCAGAATAATTTTCACCTCCAGGAAATTAAGTACGGTAAGCAGTTTTGTGTGATGCATTGTGTGTAAAATGTACAGTGATGACTGAGATAGCAAGTTCACCCATATCTGTTGGTTAACATTGCTTCTACCACAGACCCACCAACAAGGTGAGTGTTTGGAGCTCACTCCCATCACAGGCCCCAAATACTTTTCTCCTGCATCCAGCACATATCTAAACTCCCACTCACACCTGAGTTTTTACATGTGGATCAACATGTCTTTGGTGCATTTTGCTGCATAAAGGTCCATACAGTATAAATGGATAATACATGGCGTTTTTGTGAAGATACCATTTATTGCAATGGGCATGTTTAATGCACATATACACACAAACATGCTACTAATTTAAAAATGTGCAAAAAAAATCTTTTTTTTTTTAAGATCAGTTGCCTCTATGACAGCCTGTCAGACCATTACTCTCTGGACAAAACTCATAGCTCGTATGCTAATTCACATGTTTATGGATGTCTCTGTCCACAGTCAGTTGGGCCTTTATCACTGACCTTATGATAATGTGTGAATGCCTCACCAATTACAATTCACCAAGAAATTTCCTGGGATAAGTACATCAAAGAGTTTACAGGAGGTACTCTCTTCCCCTAGAAGAAAAAACCCTGTGTCTCATCCAGTAGGTCTTCTATGCCTGAGGTTAGGAGATTTTTTGCCCCCCTCATTCTTCCAATGCCAAGTCTAAGACAGCAACTTATTTTTTGGAAGAAGACATTAAAGAGCTTCCAAATCAACCAAATCTGGTGCTAAGGCCTCTACCTAGTGATGGGGAGCCTCCACTTTTCATCTGCAGGCCTTCTGATCCCAGCGAATCTTGGATGCATGGGTCCACAGTGTTGTTTCTCAGTTATACAATTTACAGTTGCTAACGTTTCCTCCTCCATATTCCACGTTATTAACCTTCTCACTGCAGCATTTGTTGGCAACAGTGAGGGGTTTTACACCAGCCAGGAATATGTGTAAACATGACAAGCAGTCTGTCGGCTGTCTGATGGGAGCAACTGGGCAGCTATACAGCCGGTAATTCCCCCCCCCCCGTCTTGGAAATTCGCTTTAACGAATTTCTCCTTACCGTGAGTACTCGCAGTTGGATGCGCAGAAATCCCCCATAAAGCTGTGCGAATCTTGCTTACCACGACTGCAGCTAAACTACACGATTCCTGCCCATCCAACCGGGTTAGCTTCTGTTGAAATCTGGGGAATTGGAGCTCCGTTACCCTAGAATGATCACACGACACTCTAAGGCTGCTGTTGGAATTCACATAAAGGGCCGGTTTCAGACTCAGCCCCCGGTTTTATTACAAGCAGACACGCCCCCCACATGAATAAAGTCAATCCCCTCCCACCGAACAATGCAATGGGGAGTGCCTATACACAGGATGTACATTCCGATTGGAGCATAGCCTTTCCTATTATCTCACTGGTCCTCCCCATGAGCCTTCTGAGGTCAGCAGACTTCCTCCCCTTCCCCCCCCATGAGCCCTCTCTGGAGAGCATATTTCCCAGCTCCTAGCAATATGTCCATTCTCTGTACAAGCATTCCCTAGAAATATCAGTCTGTACCTGGATGGGCCCGATACGATCTTTATTAAAACACATCCATCCGGATACAGTTCAGATTGGTAATGGGTTGTAAGATATGCATAAGCCTACACGTGGAGTTCGTACCGCTTGGCGCCTTGTGGCACGGAGTCCATGTGGTACTATGCTGCTGATATGTGGATACAGGCCCGTGGTCTACCGCCAGCGGCATTCGCATCGAATGCCGTGGTGGTATACACGCCGGTCTATAAGCGCAGATCTGCCATCTCATCCATTACCGAGCTGAGTACTGTAATACATACATTGTACATGCGCATGGCCCAATTGCAGCCTTCAGAGCTTTAATTAAGCCACACGAGAGACATATGAATAACACGAATATATGACACATTTAAAGTTCGACCAACAATACAAAATTTCCATGACACCCCCCAGCTTGGGAAAGAAGCTAATGGGTTGCAATATTCATTTCTTTAGATTCAAAGGAAGCAGATGAGTAATCAGGCCTCTAAAAAAAACCTGTTGTCTCATTAAGGAGAACCTGTTACAAAAAATAGTATAGCATAGGGAAAAATCCTGTTTTTAAAACAAGTTGCTGTTGAAACTAGCTCATACAGTAAATATGTCTATCTACATTATTTTCTAAGGGAGAGCAGTTATTATATAGTATGATACTTGACATTGTATATTTCGTCTTTTTGTGCCACTTTGACTGTCATTCTGATGGACAAAGCAGTTTAATTAAGTGGTCATTGCCTCATGAAAGTTCAGCTTTTTATTTTTGTCCAATGGCAGTGACACGTATGCTATCAATTAAAAGGTTTTGTTTTCTTCACAGAAGATATGTAATGCCATGTGGCCATTTTGGCTATAATTAGTGCTTAGAGGAGGAGTTCTGCATTAAGGTAAAAAACCTTTGTGTTCAGCTTCCCACCAGCACCCCATAAATACTTAGCTGAACCCGATCTCGATACAGCGCTGAGCCTGAGAGCAGTATAGTTGCTCTCTCTCTTCTGACAGGGACTGAGGTAGCAGTAGAAACAATTGGCTGCTGCTGCTGTCAATCAAATAGTGTGAAGAGAGAGCAGGGGGCGGGGCCACGCCAAACTGTTTGTTCCAGTAGACACACAGAATCGAGCCTACACGTGTGTCATCATAGGATGCAGTTTTCTTTGGTGGCACACGGAGAAGAGAAGCAGTTGAGAGCACCATTGGGGGACACCAGAAGAGGAAAATTAGGGCCACTCTCTGCAAAACCATTGCACAGAGCAGATAAGTATGACATGTTTGTTGTTGTTTTTTTGTTTTTGTTTTTTTTTAAAACCTTTTTGTATCATTTTAAATCAGAAACATTTTAAGGGAATTTTTGCAGAGATCCTCACATTTATTGAGGTTTATAGAATTCTGTTGCATTGTATCATTGGGAATAACACGTATTGGATTATTTTAGTACCATATTTCATGGCACTGAGTGTGTCTGGACCATTGTTTAGAAAAAAAAGCTGTCTTTATTCAATCTCCCCCAGACAACTTCTAAATATGTGATTCATTCCATTATCCACCTGCTCACTTTTTAAAAATTAAATGATAGGGGAAGAGGATTGACTTATAGAAATTGTCCTTTAGATACATTAAGTAAATTTAGCTTTTTTTTCTTTTCTTTCTGTTTATCAAGAGTTCTTAACACTTTTTCATTTCATTGGTTCCACGAAAACTCTTGAGCAACATAATGAGTTTTCTGATTATTCACACATGCAGAAGGCACATAAAAACCAGTGAAGAGCTTCTTACAATAGTGTCTGCCATCACCTGGATGCACATAGATGTTCCTTTGTGAACCAAGAGGTTTCTTTTTAGAGTGTTCTCTATAAGCCCCCTCCACCCTGTTCTAATCTACTGTACCTTCAGTCCTTACGCATTTGTACTCAATGGTTTTCTTGTCCTCTGATTAATTGCGTTTTTTTGTTCATGTTGTCTGTTATGCTATGATAGAGAAGTGACTAAAGGGAATGCAAGGTAGGCACCTACAGTTACACTCTTCATCGGGTCACATCAAGTTATGTAGTAAGTGACATGGCCAGTGTGTGTGAGGCCATTTCCTATGGCAGCTACGCAGTTCCAATAAAAAAAATGTGTGAACCCTTTAAATCTAACTGGAGGTCTTTCTAAATGGCTTTTAAAATGGGGTGACATTTGAATCCGGTAATGTTTTATTGAAAAATGTTTTCCCATTACACAGACAAATAAGACTAGTATGGTGTGGTTCCCTTCCTTCACTTAACCAGGTGTGACCTTTAAAGCTGAATTCCAGATATGTGGTTTTTTTCTTTTTTTTTGGATTTGCCAGGTATGGAATAGGGATACTTATATTGATCCAGCTTGAACCATTGTAAGTATACATATTCCATACCTGGCTGCTACTACAGTGATTCTTACTGTCTTCCAGGTCCCAAGTGGAGCAGTTGCCCTGCTGCATAGTAACCACAATGTTATTAGTTCAGCATGGGTGGCATTCAGAGAACACCTTGTATTTTCTCAATGAATGCAGAGCTTTCTCTGATTGGATAAGATGTAAAAGTGGGGAGGTAACTCATGAGAAAAATGCAAGGTATTTTATGAATGCTGCCCGTGCCAAGTGGGAGACTCACCATGGTTACTATGTAGCAGTTGTCACACATCTCCAGTAATTCCACTCCCCAACCCCTATTTTTGATCCACTAAAAGGCTCAGCCAAAAAGATGAGACTCCAAATACTGTAATACCGTTGGGTGGAGATTTTTGCTGATGTCACCCATGCCTGTCTTGAGACGACACCAGCGACCATTTTCCTACGTGCTTGCATTGATTAATGTCTGTATGTAAAATTAACATTTTTTTATTAAAACATTTGTCAATATTACACTATTTGAAATCTCATCTTTTTGGCTGAGCCGTTTAGTGGATCAAAAAGAGGGAGAGGAAGGAATGGAATTACTGGAGATGTGTGATCCTTATGCTGAGAAAGCAACGAATCAAGACATATACAGCTCTTTGCTATGTTAGACCACCTATAATTTGGGGTGCGTTTTGCGGTGGTGGGCACGTCACAAGGCAATATATCTTCATGTATATCGTGGACATGGTTATCCATATATACACTCATTTTGATCACTAAGAGACATTTTTTGTGGACTTGTTTGGATCACATCTAGTTTGGTGATTTGTGCACAGACACTGATGATGATATTTTACATGATTTATATATCACCAACATTTTGCGCAGCACTTTACAAAATAAAGGTAGACATTACAGTTACAATTCAATTTGGTACAAAAGGAAACAGAGGGCCCTGCTTGTAAGAGCTTACAATCTAAAAGGAATATATATTGATTGTTTTATTATGGTTCATTGCTTGTGAACAGTATAGCCCTTTAGTGTTTGTTCACATAATTTATTCAGCACAATAGCGCAACAATATTTAGACTATTATTTGTTAGGAATTTGTATTTGGTGCTTTTGAGTGTGGCTATTATTTTGTTTTTATTCGTTTATTTTGTCTTTAGCACTGAGCGCAGTTTTAGATTTATACTACTATACAGCAGGGAAGCTGCTCGCCACAGGATCTTGAAGACAGAAAGAATCACTGTATTAGCAGTGGCTACTACAGTGATTCTCTGCCTCTACAGGGAATATCTAGGTATGAACTATATAATTTTACATTTGTCCAAGATGAACTAATGTAATTTTGCAAAAAAAACAAACAAAAATAAATACCTGGAATTGAAGCTTTAATTTGAAGTTAAACTATTAGTTTTATTTTTTTTTAATGGACCTCTATAGTAAAAAAAATTATTGTATTCTGGTAACTTTATGTGGTTAATACCTTTTAATAATAATGTTCAGTAAATGAATTGATTTAATTAACATGCCTTCATAGATATATTCTCCACATTATATGCAGGCCTACCTGTAGAACAAAAGTAACAGTTACAGGGGTTTGTCTTTAGACTCTCTAATTGAAATTCCATGTGTTGAAGATTTGTGTTGCACATATTGAGCTCTGTGAGAAGTCTCTTTTTTCCCCAACAAATATACAGAAGAGCATGTGTAAAGGAGCCAAGAGCTCCATCTGTTGGATGGAAAAGTAAATATGAAATATTATTATGCAGTATTTTATATTTATCAGACACATTTTACATGTTTCTTTTGAGCTGTAATGATAACAAAGAAAGAAAATGTAAATAAAAGCACAATACATTTCAGATACCATGTTTGCGGACTTTATATACCAGTCACCTAAGTAGGAGCAGTCAAGCAGCTGTATGATCCTTCCCATGAAAAGTCACATTGGTCAATCATGCCTGTTTGCTTGTAGAGGAGGGGGGTACTCTCTGTTTTGGGAAAAACAATAGAGGTCACCTTGGAAAATGTAGCCTGCCAAATTTACTTTGCCACTGAACAGGCTTTGTTGGGGGAAGTTGGACAGACAAATGTCCCCTCATCTAAACAAGATAGTATTTTTTTTTATAGGCAGACAGGGACAATCTTTCCCTATACAAAGCATGTAGAAGACCTCATGTTAAATATGCACTTGATTTAAGGGCATCACTTTGTAAAAAAGGATGTTGTCATCCTAGGTACTTAATTTAGGGCTTGGAAAACTTGTGTGGGGAAATATTAATTCTACCACAATATGTAAAGCTGGCCCTACACCAGTAGAATTTAGTTTAAAAACTTTTGTTTTCAGAATATTCGATTATCTAATGGTTAAGAGTGTCAAATTGCCATTTGGTTTTGATTTCAGTGATGAGAAACTTCAGAGGAGGAGGATGGGGAATTTTTTTCCTCTAAAAATCATACCTACTGTAATGAAAGCCAGTTTAATATGTATGGGATTCCATTCAAATAGTAGGTCTGGATGAAATTTTATGGGCTTTCAAGCTAAATTGGTTAACTCGATCGCAATTAAGAATGTTCTGAATAACTTTTCTATGAACATATATGTAATGTAACTGTGCATAGCAAGTCTAAATATCGCCATAAATTGTCATATTGGGCTAAGGTTGAGTTGTGTTTTTAGGCAAACACAATCTGCTAATAGCTTACAAACAATTGTGTCCTTTGTCTCAACTGATTGTGTTGTTTGAATTATCAAAGCTTTTCAGTTCTGTCAATTAGATTGAGAATTCTAACACTACCATTCCAGTATACAAATTTTCTTCTGTTTAAGCCAGGGCTATCAGTCACCATACCACAGACTGAAAAAGTTTCCTGGCAACCAGCGGATCCTGCTTATTTTTCCAAGCAAGCCAGAAAAATGACAGAAAGGATAGCACTGGAGGCAGGGTAGAAACAGAAAGGAATACAGTGTTGGAAAGAGGGGGAACAAGGAGTACTGCAATGGGAGCGGCAGTAAAAGAAGAGGAAGGCAGAAAAAGAGAGAGTAGCTGTCCATTTACACAGGGGGCATTGTGACACTAAGGCAAACTCAGGACAAAAAAGATCTATCTGCTCTTCAGCAAAAACCGTGTTGTCTTCTCATTCTTGGATGAGACCTTTAACATTGCTTTTATCTATACTTTCGAAGAGACCCTTCTCTATCCTGGAAAAGCATGCCATGTTCTATGTGAATGATCATCATACCACATCAACCTCACCTCCACTATTTGATACCCTAACCCCTCATGTGACAGAGAGTACAACCTTTACCTTGGGAGAGGTTATGGATACCACCTTTATCTTTGAGAAGGGATGGCCACCACCTTTGACAAGACTAACATAATGACTCTGCTGACTGGGTACTGCAGCTGTAACTCCCATGCTTTCCCAGATTGGAAAACAGAAGGTGGAAATTGCTGCAAACCAGAACCCAGCCACTATATAGAGAGGTGAAGATACAGCTTCAGCCTGAACTCCTCCTGGCTATGCTCTTCTGACATGGTTCACCCCATCTACAGGGCTTAATCATAGAGCTGTTCTATGCATGAGTGCTTTTGTTGCGACTGACATCTTTTATTTGGAGAAAATGAATCCAAGACTGGTCCATGTTCTTTTCTTAATTTACCTTTCTGTAATTTAGTCATGCGTTTTCTAATTTCTGATAAGGTTCAAATGTCAGATTGCACCCCTGATAGTCTCCTGTAAAATTAGGTATATCGTTTTGAATTGTTTATTCTTTAATTCAATCAATACAAAGCCCAATTCCTCTCAATCCACACGGTTCCTGCACTTCAACAATTTTGTTACTTTAAACATTTGTTTGAGGCCAAGTCAGGTTTATTTGAATGAACATCAGACAATGATTTATGAGCTTTTCATGTAAAAATTAAGGCAGTTCCAAAGGGTATTAATTGTAAGCCAACAGCAGCCTTCGAAGGTTCACTGCAGTAAGGATCCATTCACAGCAGCCTCTGCGACAAAGTGCAGCAACTTATATGCATTGCAGTGTTGATGCGCCTATCCTGGAGCATCACACTTTTCACTTTTTTTAAAAAAAAAACAAACTTTATTGAAATTTCACACAGTGACATTTCATAAAGTTCTACCGGCCAACATGTGGTGAGTGCCCTGCTCTAGAAAAAAGTACTGCACACAGTATTTTCTTTCAGTGCACGCTGTCTGTAGTGGGACTGCCCTGGAATAACTACCCAACTCAGTCAAATCACACCTGTTGTGAATATACTTTTAGGCTAGGTTCACACTATGCAGGGTGGCTGCGGGTGCAGGAATTGCAGTTCTTCCCGCACCCAAAACACCCCGCTTTCAGAGACGCGTGGGGCTGCCATTCATTCTTAATGGCACCCCCACGCATCTAAAACTGCAGCAAGTGTGCTTGTCTGGCAACCACACTATGCGATTTCCTGGCCTCAGCGGAGAATCACAGACGCAGCCCACAAACCAGCAGTGGGAACCTAGTGATTGAGTAGATCAGTGCGCTATTGTAAAAGTATAACTGTCAGGTTTTTATTGCTGTCGGTTCCCCATTAGGGACAATCACCCTCTCTAATTGCCCTGTTTTCCTTTTTCACCGAGCGTTAAAGTAAAAGAAAAATCACAAATTTTGGGTTGAGAACAGGAATTGTCAGGTAATCTTCCAGTAGGGATACTAGTTCTGGAAACCCTTGTGACAGCAAAGTATTACTTCACTCTGTCTTGAATTCCTCTTCCTGTTTTGTCTATGGGAATGGAAGTGAAGGGAAACCTCCACTAGGGGACACAAAAAAACCTTTACACTATTGAAAATTTAAAAAAATAATAATGCTTTTGGTTCAACTTTAAAGCATCATTCTGCTGGAAATTCGTATTTCACTTTTTGGTAGTTACATTCATTGTAATAAATGGTACTAGGTGTAAACATAATTTTGAAGTGTTCTTGTTTTTATATTTGGGAATATCTACAGTGTTTACCTCTGTGTATGATGGTAAAGAAAGTCTTTGCAAGACAAATATTTTTGCTGGCGTCTTGCTGGTGCACAGAACATCCCATTTTTCTCTCCCAAAACATTCCAACAGAAGGAGTGAGTTACGTTTATCTGGGGGAAGGAAGGCGATAAGGTTCACCTTTACAGGCTGACAGTCTTCAAGGGCAATATTTTATCAGAACAAGAAAGGCTAATTATTAGAAAAATATATGTAGATTATATATATATATATATATATATATATGAGAAAATGAAAACAAGACCTCACCCAGCTATCCTTCTACAGTTCACTGCAAAGCTAATCCTTTTCATTTTCTGAGCTATAAATCTTTGCGAGATGGCAAATTTGGAAAGTGGAATAAAAAGATAAAAGATTAACTTTCTGCAGTAATATGCATAGGAGCTTTGTTTCACAGTATAGTTAAGTGCATGTACTAGTTTAAATGATAATACTTGTCTACAATCATAAGATGGAAAAGCTGCATTTGTTTGCGTTACACTGTGGTTTTTTTACCCTTCTGATTTTTTTGTATGGTAATGTTATTGAAGAAAAAATACATTTTATTAAAGGACCGGACAACCTATAGATGTCGTTTTAGTTCTAGGTAGATGCCTGTGGGTTAAATCACTTACAGGTTTTATAGGGGACAGTGAATTTGTAAGCAGTAAGACTTACACACTGACATTCCTAGGTCCACGGCAATCACAAATGGATCTCAATCTCTTTGTTCCTTTTTTTTTTCTTGTTTTATATGATGGAGAATTCATTGTTGGCTGGTGTCAGCATTGAGTCCTCTTTTACAGCAGCTGGTGGTGGACTAAGACCTCATAGGCTTCTTGCACACAGGCAAAAAAACACTGCATTTGTAGCCTTGTAGTTTTTTGGTTTTGTTTTTTTAAAAACCCAACTGAATTCTTATCTCTGGGACAATGCGTACAGCTGCGTAAAAATCAGTAATACAGCAATGAGTTCAGGGCTGTAAAATAAAAATAGAAAATGTTACATTCGGGTGCAGTAATTTATGCGCATATGCATGTACACGCAAGAATATATGAGTGTATAAGCAGAAATTTTACATGTCTATACAGATGTGCACGTTTACACGCCTGTACACACATACTAAACATAACTTCTGTTTTTTTTACTTAGGATCTTTTGCCAGCAAGGTCCTGTGTATAAACAGAAGTAAATTATTACTTCTGTGTGCAAGAGGCTATAATGTGTGCAGTATAGAAGGAACCTCTGGGAGATCTAACAAGGCAATTTTTTATTTAAACCAGCAATATCTGCTTATATCTGGAAAATCAATTTTGGGTGGAATGATTCTTTCATGCACAATGCAGATCATTGAAATAGAGGTTAAATAGAAGCTATATTGGTTTTGAGTAAATATTGTAATATAACGCATCATATACAGTATATTAGCAAAACATTCAACATTTTCAGATTGTATCTCCATGCTATACAGAGCAGTACGGGCCTCCCTTAAAGCCAGTTAGTCTAGTGAGCAATTTTCAAACATATATACCATAGTTTGTAACTTTCCTACAGACTAAATATTATACACTGATTTGGGTTAGTTTTACCAAAAAATAGCAGAATACATTTTGGCCTAAATTTATGAAGAAAGATTATTTGCAAAATTTTATAACAGAAATAAAGAACAATGTGGGTTTTTTTTTCCCAAATTGTTTGGTATTTATTCATTTATATATACAAAAAATAATTTTAAAAACCCATTGGTGATTACATAGCACAAAATAAAAGCTCTGTCTGTCTCAAAAAAAAATTATAAAAATTTCATTTTGGTACAATGTTGCATGACTAAGTAATTTTCATTCAAAGTGTGACCGATGAAAGCTGAAAATTGGTCTGGGGCAGAAAGGGGGTAAACATGTCCAGTATTAAAGTGGTTAAAGATCAAAAAGCATTTTAGTTTGAGCAAACACTATGGCTCATATTTTAACTACATAAACTGAATATGTACTTTGTTTACAATTACATAAAGTAGTTGTTACACGAAGGTACTTAAGTGTATGACGGAACACGACATACGAGGTGCTATCAAAAGTTTTGAGCCTAGTTTTGTAACACGCCAACAGTTGTCAGCACAAGGTTGCATGCACAGTCACAGGCAGCACTGACCTTCATAAGTCAGTGTGCCAAAAGACATCGTTCTATGTACATCAGGAGCTGTGCAACTGGTGCTATTCAGTCCATGTGCATTACCAAATCTATTTCATCATGGACAGCAAATTAGAACAAAGAGAAAACGTGAAATTCTGTGTAAAACTGAGCAAATCGCTAGATGTCTGCAATGTTGTCAAAACGGCAACCTTTGAGCTGGATCTTTATCTTTAGGAAGAGGGCATTTTTGGGGGTTGCGGTTGTTGAAGGTCTTCCTGATCTCTCATTATTTTCCTGTGATGTTCTTCTGATTTTTGAAGCGCACGTACCACTCAAAACACCTTGAACAACTCATTGCAGCATCGCCGTAAACTTGCCGAATCATGTCACATGTCTCTGTGGCAGATTTTCCCAGTTTCACACAGAATTTCACGTATTAGCCATTCGTTGGATTCAATCTTCTGTGAGAGGCCATTGTTTGAGGGCTCTATCACACTTATGCTTTTCAAGTTATATTAATTTCTTGACTATTCTTGCGACATACATTTATCTACATTTTTATACACAATATTACATTACCTTGAAATATTAACCAAGTAATGTTCTGATAAAATGGCCAAATGAAAATGAAATATTTATTGTTGAAAAAGATAAAATAAAACTCAATGTCAATATCCATATCATCTTAAATTACTGGTTATTGGACATTAAAAGAAGTGTTGTGCAGGTATAGATGATATTTCAAATCATTCAACATCTTTAAAATTAAACGTTAAAGTGAAACAATTGTCAAAATAAAAGTACATATATGATGCAGCCTGTCACTAGCATGAAAAGATACATATGGGCAAAGCTCTGTAACCCAGAATGAGCCATAAGCGAGCTAAAGCCCACTGTCAGCTGACATCACAGAGCCCTTTTAGGCTCTGGAAGGATCCTGACCATATTGTTGGGATCCCCCTGGATGCCTGATTGGCAGTGGGCTCAGCTTCTTAGCGTGGTGCTGAGTGCCGGAGCCAGCTGCTCCCGCCCCCCCACAGCCCAGCACTCCAGTAAGCGCTGAAGGGATACAGTAGAGAGTGGTGTCCTATAGTCACTGCTCTCTGCTCAGAGCAGACCGAGAACTGAGCAATCAGTGCTAGAGCAGGCAGGGGAGAGCTGCAGCATCACAGTGCCATAGAGGTGAGTATGGATATTTTTGTTTTGTTTTGTTTTTTTAATTCCCATAGTTCTCCCTTAATAATGCAGTTTTTGTTACCTGTTAATCCTGACAATAGATTCATTATTTTTGAACATCTTGTTAAGTAGGTGATTTTTCATCATAATGATGCAGCAGCATTTTCACTCTGTGGACAGTAGTTCTGGGTGGACATGTAGTTGTTTTAAAAGGTATTTTAAGTATGCAGCAATATTCTAGCTAACAATTTCATGCATTTTCTTTCTCCTTTTGGGATACAGGTTTAAACCATGCAAATAAGAACTGCATATAGTCACCTCCAGCAGTGTTATGGTTCTTCTGTAAAGGTCACTTTTGCTGGACAACTTGGTTTGCAAATAAAAGTGGAGGAAAATGTAAATGAATGTATGATTAAAAATAAAAACAAAAATCATACACTGAACACTATCATTATATGTCTTCACCCCATACAGTTTTCATTATTTTTTGCTATATAATAGAATTTATTGAAAATGTACAAATACATTACATATGTATTTTTGGGCTGTATGTGTTTTTCTACTAAAGACATTGCTGCACTGATTTGATAAGCAGCTACTAAATATATTAATATTACCTACACCACAAGATCATTGGCATGTGCGCTTTTCCCATCCTTTAGATGAACATTTATAATAAAATAAAGTCCCTCATTTTTTAAATCCTGAGTTACCTCTTGAGCAAATTCAAAATTTAATAACAGAAAATATTTGAAAATTAACCTCCTTATTGAAATAAACACTAAGCGCATTAAAAGTACAACTTGAAGAGCTGCAGCTTTAGCACTTGTACACTCTGACACACAAACACCCTGGACAGATACACAACACAAGAATGAATCATGGTTATACAACAAGGCATCAACTCCCCTCTCCCTGTCTTGGAGCCATCAATGAGCCAGATCCCTGTTCTGTAGCCACGTTGGTGCCTCTTTGACTTATTCAAGCGTAGTCACTCCTGTCATATGCTTATATGATTGCTCCCCCTCAGCATGCATCCCATAACCAGCCAAACGAGGCTTTACATGGCTGGTCTGTGCCTGACACAGGACTCGCTCTAGTGCAGCTGGTGATGTGTTAACTAGAGTGTGTCTGATAATGCAGATGACTACATGTTCCCGGTGTGCTCTTGTCTCTGAATGGGAAGGCGATAACCCAGTATCTTGTAACTGTATATTGCTTTGTATCAGCTTTGTGTCCTTAAATATTCTGCCATCCAGAAAAAAAATGAAAAAAATCTACTGTCTTGGGTGTTAATCTGCTTAGAGCATATAAGCACTAGCTGTACTGGAAAAAATAAAAAAGAATGATAAGGAGAGGAGGAACTTGGCAGAGAGATGGGCAGCAAAGACAGATTCTGATTATGCTATGGCTGGCTGGAGTAACTCCAAAAATGTACCTAAAATTGCTTTTGCTGACCTTTTTCTAAAAATGTTAGTTGCCTGGCAGGTATTAATATTATTATACAGGATTTGTATAGCACCAACAGTTTACGCAGCACTTTACAATTTAAAGGGGTTCAGTACCATTACAATACTGTTCGATACAGAAGGAATAGGAGGGTCCTGTTCATGAGCTTACAATCTATGCTCACCCACTGGCTTGAGTACTTTATTGGTTACTGACCTGGAACATTTTGCCAATCACAGAAGTGGGAGTGGAGACCTTATCTGTATGCTTGTTTTGAGTCAATGGCGTTGATTTACTAAATGCAAGTAGTCTGTGCACTTTGCAAGTGCAGTTGCACTCATTTTCCCCAGAGCTTTACCTTTTAAAGAATGCGAAACCAGGCACAAGGAGAATTAAAAAAAACAGCATTTTTGCTTACACATGATTGAATGATGTAAATCAGCATAGCTTTACCACATTCACTAAGCTCTAGAGAAAATGAGTGCAACTACACTTGCAAAGTGTGCAGTCTATTTGCCTTCGTAAATCAACCCCAATGAGTCAAATTATCATCCATATTTGCGTGAGATCAGTCATTGCAGAACCATACCATAATTGAAATTTTATGAAGCACCATTAAATTGTAAGGTTACCATAGGCCAATATGGGAAACTGCATCCTAGTTACAGAGATGTTTTTAAACCAATAGCCTATTGAGCACAGAGAACTATAGTCTAGCCAGCCATAGAATCCAAAGTGTTGCCAAATAAACAAATGTTTTATCATCGTGGTCTAAAATCCACTTTGCACATACCTACTTGCTAAATTCCCAGAATCTTCTGTATTGCATACAAATGTGGGCCTAGGTATAGATTTGATAAGAGTGAGGCTAATTTAGTTAAGGAGTTATTTCTCTCAATAATTAGAGTGTATGCACACTTACAGCAGTATTAAACCCCAAGCCAAAATTTTGTTTATTGCAATTTAAAAGTCATTAGATGTGATGGCTGTATTAGTTTTTTTCTTTTTTGTTTTCTCCTGGTGATCAGGGGAGTAACACACCTCCTGTATTATACAAACACCACTCTAGATGAATGAGCATGGGCACCTTTGGACAGCAGGACTGTCAGTCTAGGGGGAAGGGAGTGTTAAAAGTACAAACAGATTTAATTGCCGTAACAAAATGCAGGTGAGCTCCATCTAAAACTTTATAATCAGTTACAGCAAACAGGTTTTTCTCCTTTTGGGATAAAGGTTTTACAAAAACTAAATAAAAGCTGATCATTTTAAGCACCCCTGCCAGTGTTAAATGGTCTGTTTCTTCTCTCTTAACTGCTAAAGAGTTTGTTCTTTTGAAAAACAGACTTACTGGTTCGATCACCAAATAAAAATAGATAAAAAGGAAACCTTAAAAAGAAAACTAATACAGCCATCACATCTAAGAAAAAAACTGCAATATACACTGCTCAAATAAATTAAAGGAACACTTTGAAAACACATCAGATCTCAATGGGGAAAAATATGCTGGATATCTATACTGATATGGACTGGGTAATGTGTTAGGAACATAATAATGCCCCATCCTTTGATGGAAATGAAAATTATCAGCTCCTGGACAGTCTGAGGTGCAACCTGGCAGTGTTGGATGGACCGAAACATGACATCCCAGAGGTGTTCTGTTGGATTTAGGTCAGGCGAGCGTGGGAGCCATTTAATGGTATCAATTCCTCATCCTCCAAGAACTGCCAGCATACTCTCGCCACATGAGGCCGGGCATTGTTGTGCACCAGGAGGAACCCAGGACCCACTGCACCAGTGTAGGGTGTGACAATGGGTCCAAGGATTTCATCCCGATACCTAACCAGGGGGCCATTGTCTAGCCTATAGAGGTCTGTGCATCTCTCCATGGATATGCCTTCCCAGACCATCACTGACCCACCACCAAAACGGTCATGCATAACGTTCTCCACGGCTTCTCCAGGCCCTTTCATGTCTGTCACATGTGCTCAGGGTGAATCTGTTCTCATCTGTGAAAAGCACAGGATAGAAACATATAGCCGTGATCTTCAAATAATTCATGCAGGTGATGAAGTGAAATAAGTGATCTCCACTTATGAAAAAATCCTCAAATACCCTGATGAAGTCACGTGACAATGTGACGCAACGTGTTGGTACGCAACTTCCGGTGACGTGGTGACGCACTTCTGGGCGTGGGGGCAATTTTAGTACACCCAACAAACCCATGCAGTACACCCTTATGCATGAGGTTTAGAAGCTTTGTATCTCTGGAAAAAATGTGAGTGGGCAATTTGTTTTTGTCATTTACTTAGTAATAAAATGTTATTGCACCATGGGGGATCTTTTTTTCTGTCTTACTAATATGATCCTGAGTGGGGAGTGAGCTGTATTGAGGTACCTGTGCCAGGAGGAACCTGAGAAGAGTAAGTGGTGGTACTGAAGGGAGCTTATGTGGCGTTTTTCTCCTGTGACAAGATAACATCCATAAGCTGGCCCTTGTGGTCACGTTTTGGAGGTGAGGGGCCATTTTGGCTGTTTGAGGATTTTTTCACCAGAGTGGAGATCACTTATTTCACTTCATCTTCTGCATGAATTATTTGAAGATCACGGCTATATGTTTCTATGTTTTTTGTCTATTGGACATTATTTATGAGTTATTTTTGAGATTATTTATATGAGGTTGAATTAAGAAAAGGTCTTTTGTTATTTATTGGCACTGATCACTATTATTGTTTTTCCCCAGAAGGGGATTCACTTGTTACACTATTTGTATAGTCCCATTATTGGGACAGGAGGGTGGGATATATATGTTATATAGTCTTTTATTTTGAGTCACTTTTTAAGTGTGTATTTAAACAGGTTTTCCTGTTATTTTCACCAGTTTTTCACGTGTTTATTCACAATTGGATCCGGATTGGATCAGAGCACAGTTTGTGGATAATTACATTATACTGTAGAGTTTTGTCATTTATTTTATTGTTTAGCGCTTCACCATTTTTTCATATTGATACCCATAGTAAGAGGGTTATCTTTATGGACAATGGTAGGTGTGACGTATATGCTTGTCTTTGAACAGCCTTGGTCATGGTTGAGGAAGGATGAACAGGGCTTGTGTTTGTAAAAACCTGGCATGCTCATTTAAAGTGATATTAAACCCTTAGTTTTTTTTAAAGCACTTTGAGCAGCTTCTTTATCTTTTGCCTCACTGTTGCAAAATGCTGAGCTGTGGACTGCTCATGTGCGGATAAGGAATGAAGCTGGGACTGCACGTTCGTGAGTTTCTGGGGCTATGCATCTAATGACTGGGTGTGTCCTGCCATATGCAGGATAGAGAGGGGAAGAACATTAATATAAGCATCTGAATACGCAAGAATTTATTTGCATAACAGAACACAGCATTTTAATGTGTTAAGGACACTCTAATCCATAGGGAGTCTGTGTTCAGCGTTTGAGGCAATGTCCACTATTTTTGCCTTCTGCCTACGGAAGCATGACAGCTAGGTTCACAGCACAGAGTGACAAGAGACTGCAGCTCCACATTGAGGGTCCATGTACACGGGACACTTCTGAACGATTGGAAACTGACTGCTGGAAAACGTAGGTTAAAAAACGTCTGTTTATCCGCGCTTGCATACTGCGTTTAGGTGCGTTTATGAGCGTTTGCGTTTAGAAGCATTTTTTAAAGATAACCTCAGGAGACCTTCCAAAATGCCCAGAATGCACTGAAAAACAGTAAAAAATTAGCTATTTCAGACATTTTAAGAGAAATAGAGCAGAAGCAGAGAGAGCAGTATTTGTGGAGATTAGCTGTCTTTTTTTTTTTTTTTTGGTATTTGGATGTGTTGCAGCTCATAAATTATTGCAGCAGTGTCTAACATATTTTTCTTTATTCGAAACCTCAAAGTATGGTGTACCAGGTCCATTTGAGTACCAAGAAAACGCTTTGCATGCATTGTTCGAAAAAAGGCTCTGGACAGCATCTGGAAATTGAAGATCTAAAAAATGTTTCCAAACTCTTATAAATGCGGTTAGCTGTGTTTACAAGCATTTGGCGTTTGAAACGCTGGCAAAATCTACTCCTGAACGCAAGTTTGGGGCATTAAAAAACCCCCACTAAACTGCAGGTGCAGGCTCTGGCTCTGGCTCGTCACCACACACGATGCAACAGGAAAAAAGGTCAGCCGCACATCAGAGGATTGATGAATATAATGTATATTTATTCATCCATAGGACACACAGAATACCAGGACATGAATACAGGTCATGTATTCGTGTCCTAGTGTTTTGTGTATCCTATGGATCAATAAATATACACTATATTCATCAATCCTCCGGTGTGCCGCTGACCCTTTTTCCTATTGCAACATTGGTTTGATGCTGCAGCTGTCCCTCGCTGCCTCTAAGGAAGAGTACTGAGTGACCACTAATCGCCCAATTCTTCTCTGAGCTGAGAGCGGTGACAGTCAGTCATCGCTCTCTGCCCCTCCAGCTCCCCCTGGAGTGCTGTACTGTTGGATTGTGGAGGGGGCTCAGGCTCTAAACAGCACACTGAGAGACTAAGGCTGGCCATACATTATACAATTTTCTTTAGAAAATTGCTTTAGATTTACCAAAAACCATATAATATGAGGTATAACCTAAACAACACTTTCAATTGTATCCAATTAAGCAAGCCTTTGCACTACACAGTTGAAGGTAAATCTAAAAGAAATTGAACAGAAAATTGTATACTGTATGGCCAGCCTAAGTCAGCTGACGGTCAGGCATCTGGGTGGATCCCGACATTAAATTTGAGATACTTCCAGAACCTGGACTGGCTCAGTGACGTCAGCCAACAGTGGGCTCTGTTGGCTGAATCTGGGTCACAGAAGTATACTCCTGTGACCCAAGAGAGAAGTATGACCAAAAAAGCTTTGGCCATACTTAACTTTAAACCAATAAAAATCACTGTCTACTGTAAAAGAATAGAGTGCACACTTGTCAACTGTTTGTAATACATATGGCAGTGTGTAGCAGGTTTGTGGTGCTTCAGAGATGAACATCTGTATGTTATTGGATCATTTTTCTATAGAGAAATAGAAATAGCTGTATTATCTTGAGCCCCGAGGATGTGGCAGCAGTAACCACTCCCTAATAGTTTAGTTCTTGATGTTTGCCGTCTTCCTATGATAGCTGGAACATTTGCTAAGGCACCAGAACCTAAACGTCTCCCCTCAGCTTTCAGCACTTCTTCCATACTTATGCTTGCTGTCCACATGTGTGTTTTTAAGATATTTTTTTAGTTGGGCTGGGACTGACTGCCTCCAGTCCAGATAATTGCCAGACTGCCGTCAGCTCTGACATTGCTCTAGTTGTTATCTGCAAAGATTAACAAAACAATTAAGTCAGTGTGCAGTGTATCTTCTACCAGGTGCAGCACTCTTCATACAGTTAGGCTTCTTGTACACTGGAAACTCTTAAACTTGAGTTTTTTGTTGCCCAAGCTCCTAAACTCAACCCCATAAAAGCCTATGGGGTTTATTTACTAAAGCTGGAGAGTCCAAAATCAGACTCCCTTCTGCATAGAAACCAATCAGCTTCTAACCTCAGCTTGTTCAATGAAGCTTTGGCAATGAAACCTGGAAGCTGATTGGTTTCTATGCAGAAGGGAGTCTGATTTTGGACTCTCCAGCTTTAGTAAATAAACCCCTATGTGTCCATGTACACATAGGCTTCTAGCAGAGTTTAGGAGCTGCCGTGTTTAGGTGGGATTAAGGCTGGATTCACACTTGAGCGATTTAAAGCTTGAAGCTCCAAGCTCAAAAACTCTTGAGGAGAAAAAAATCAATTGTTCTCAATGCAGATGGTTTTTATCTCCACTCCAAGTCGCCTGAAGCCAAACGTCCGAAGTTCAAACAAGTTCTGGAGATATTTTTTTGCCCTATTTGGGCAGATTTTCACGTTTTTGAGTGTTTTTAATTCCATAGAAATTAATGGAAACGCATGATTCATGCGTTTGTGTGCAATTTTCTGCTTAAATGAAAAAATGTTTTAAAAAAAGTAGTGATAATGTATGCATAAATAAATGTAAAATAAAAACATTAAAATCATCAATAATAAAAAAATAATCAATTGTAGTAATAAATGGTAATTAACTTGTAAACTTAACCCCATAACCCTAAAATAAATAAATTAAATAAGTTCTTAATAATAATGTATTATTATTATTATTATTAATTACTAATTATACTTTATAAATGTTAATTTATTATATTTATTTATGATTTTTATTTTATTTACATTTATTTATTCATTTATTATTATTAGTGTTATTTATCCTAGCCAAAAAAAAAATAAGACAATACATAAAATATTAACCCCACTTCACACTACAAAAAAAAATTATAATAAATGAATGATAATAAAAAAAAAGAAATAAAAGCTGATGGAAAAGATAAAGAAGCTGAAAGCGTGCATAAATGAGCAAAAACATGTAAAAGTTGTGCGCAAAAACATGGCCATACATGATACAATTTTCTTGAGTTTTTTGGTTTCGATTTACCAAAAACCATATAATATGAGGTCAAACCCAAACAACACTTTCAATTGTATCCAATTAGGCAGGCTTTTGCAGTACATAGTTGAAGGTAAATCTAAAGGAAATTGGCCAGACAATTGTAAGAAAATTGTATAGTGTATGGCCAGCCTAAGGCTTCATGCACACTAGTGTTTTATTACGCTGCTAAGCTGCTATTAGCATTTTTGTTTTTTGCTCCTAGAAGCTAAATAGTGTTATCCTATGCTTCCATGCACACTAATTTAGGCTATTAGCATTTTTTGAGCTTCAGTATCTAGGAGCAGAAAAAAAGTTGTTTTTGTAGGGTTTTTTTGGAGCGTTTTTCCAGCAGAAAAAAAGCTAAACGTTATATTTCTACATGTTTAATTTTTTGCCTCTTCATGTACTGTAAAAACGCTAATGCTCCTAAACGCTACTAAAAACTGCTATTACCAGCATTTTTTATCCAGGGTTCTTTTAGCCTAAAAAAAAAAATTGCAAGTTCAGGAGAGGGAGCCTAAAACTCCCTCTCGTGAACATGGCAGAATTGCATCCGGGAGAGGAACATTTTGACCTCCAGCCGTGAGAAAACGTGGCAAAAACTCATGTAAACCTTTTTACCGTGTTTTCCATTTTCCTGCGGCCGTCTGTCAAAATGTTCCTATCCAGAATGTAAATCTTCCTCATTCAGGAGAGGGAAGTGTTGGCTCCATGCATACTAGCGTTGTTTTCCATTTTCCCACGGCCATGGTCAGGGTAGACTAGTGTACATGTAACCTAATGCTTCAGTAGGTTCTATTTGCTGTAATTGTATGTATTTAGGTCTCCAGTATAGATGGTAAATACCACCACTCTAGCATCTCTACTTGTCTCTGAGATACATTCACAATAAATAGCTGGTTACATTATATGTGACCTGATATTTTGGCCAGTGGCTAATGGCTAAAATCGACACCGTAAATCTGTTAGATGTTGCAGTCATTTTCTGTCTGGATTTCCTGACATGTTGTATACATAATTCTCAATACCAACCCTCAAACAAGATTTCTATTGTCTGGCATTGGTTATTTATTCTATTATTGGTTTATTAGTTATTATAGCGGTTCCCACTAAAGAATAACTTAAATACATTACTTATTTTAACTTAACTTTCCCTGTGGATGGGCCTAAAGTGCACCTTTCAGTAACCATACAAGTCTCCATGAATACATTCTCATGATGTTCAGAATAGCTGCACCTTTTTATTGTGACATCCTTAAGCTGCCGTCATTGATTTTGTGTAGGCTAGGATGATGTCATCCCTCTGCTGCAGGCAAGAGGAAGCATTTTCTCTGTCTTATCTTTAGCAGAGGGTAATCTGTGTCAGGGCCATTCACACCAAAAACTGTGTTTTTCTTGTTCAAAGATTTTTTTTAAGATTTTCAGAAAAGTAAGAATCATGACAGCTGTTACGCCCACTCAGGGGCAACAGTATCAGAAAACAATAAATTGTAATCCAGAAGATAATATCTCAATACAAAGGCACAAGGCACATAGTACATAACATATTTCTGAAGGTATCAGTAACTGACAAAAGTAGACTATCTAGAGGGGTAGAGGAGCTCAAAACTGATAAAGAGGAGAAGGGGAGATGGGGTCAGGTAGAGCAGGTGGCTGGGGATAGGAAAGGAAAGATGGAGGGTGGGGGAGGGAGAACATCTTCACAAACTTGGGTGTCAATGCACGTGGAAGGCTAAAGGTAAGTTAGGCTTGCTGGATCCAAAGAAGGTAGGACATAGTTGAGCCATGGCTCCCATATCTAAAGGAATTTGAGCTGGAGACTGGTAAGGGTACTGGACAATTTTGCATTGATTAACATTGAAGTCATATGATCCCTGACTTCCTGTATAGAGACTGAGGGCTTCCTCCAGGCCTTAGCTATTGTTTGCTTCGCTGCCAAGTAACGATATATGGCCAGTCATTGAAATTTAGCCAGTCAAAGAAATTTAGCAGTTTGTTGATTTCATAATTTCTGTTTGAAAAATTTTTTATTAATGTTTTATATTTTTTTTTGGAGGGGGCGCAAAACAGTAGCTGGTCTTTCTTAGGGCGCAAAACAGTCTATCACCGGTCCTGCCACCACGCTATTTAACCACCTCCCACCCGCCATATAGTAATATGACGGACGCAAGGTGGTTCTCTCGTTCTGGGAGGACACAGCGGATCACCGATCATGGAAAGAGCCGAAGATGTCGGCTCGGTCATGTGATCAGCTGTGTCCAATCACAGCTGATCACATGGAAACAGGGAAATGCCGGTTATCGGCATTTCTCTCCTCTCGAGCTGTCATGCGGACAGCTCGTGAGGAGAGGAGAGCCAGCATTTGGCTTTCCGCGGAGGGGACATGTACACTGATCATCAGGGCACTGATGATCAGTGTGCCCTGATGATCTGTGTAGCCCGAGCAGTGCCACCTGTCAGTGTCCATTAGTGCCAGCTGTCAGTGCTCATCCATGCCATCTGCCAGTGCCCATTAATGCCACATATCAGTGCCTACCAGTGCACATCAATGACATATATCAGTGCCCATCTGAGCTGCCTTTCAGTGTCACCGATCAGTGCCAGTCAGTGCCACCTATCAATGCCTATCAGTGCTGCCAATCTGTGCCACCTATCAGTGCTGCCAGTCAGTGCTGCCTATCAGTGCCAGTAAGTGCCGCCTATCAGTGCCATGTATCAGTGCTGCCTTTCAGTGCCCATCTGTGATGCCTGTCAATGCCCATCAGTGCCAGCTATCAGTGTCCATCAGTGCCCATCACTGCAGCCTCATTAGAGCTCATCAGTGAAGGAGATAAATCACTTATTTACAAAATTTTATAACAAAAACTAAGAAAAAACTTTTTTTTTCAAAATTTTCAGTGGTTTTTGGTTTAAGAAAAAATAAAAAACCCAGAGTTGATTAAATACCATCAAAATAAAGCTCTATCTGTCACAAAAAAATGATAAAAATTTCATATGGGTACAGTGTTGCATGACCGTGCAATTGTCATTCAAAGTGCGACAGCGCTGAAAGCTGGAAATTGGCCTGGGCAGGAAGGGGGTATAAGTGCCCTGTAAGCTTGTGGTTAAAGAGATCTTTGTTGATCCACTTTCACTTTGCACAATGAATGTTCCTCGCTGTGTTTGTATGGTCCTCCCTGAGCTGTTTCCTTTTGTGAGCTGCCTATTAGAGTTTACTGTGGCCAATGCAAGATGGACTCCTGTTGGCTGGTTAGATTGGTTGCTTATATAATAATGTTTTATTAAATTGAGGAGAAATGTTGCCTCCTTGAGGTGGAGATTGAAAGCTGCCCAGCAGTCAGACACGGGAAGTACATAATCCCAAAGCGGGGGGGGTTGTAATGTCATGGTACACACCTATAATAATAATAAAGTCAACTTCAGGGTGCTCAAAACAATAGAATAGATAAGAGTATCCTATACTAAAGTCGAACAGAAGTTGCCAGCATATTAAGATAAATCACTATGCCATCAGGAAAACAAAACAAAAAAAGTAAAAATATCCTATGTGTGAACATACCATTGTTTTGGGAGCTCAAAGGACCCCTTTGTCAAGACTTAACCACACTGTAGGGATGCTGTGAGTGTAGGGCCATGCAGTTTTGTGTATTTTTAATGCACCTGTGCTATGGAAAAATCACTATTTCCAATATGTCACCTTTAAAAACAGATGAGTTCGGTACTTTTGTTCCAGTCGCTATGTTTCTCACCATCACATATCACAGCACTTTGTCTCAACAACAGTATTGGTGATGGTAGGATGTGAGGGCACACACTGGCCTTGGTACTGTTTCACCAATGCACCTACTGCTGATTGCTCTTCCCAGTGCAGTCAACTTAACAAGTGATGCTATCAATTTCTAACCCCTCCCTGGTGCAGACTACTCAACTGGCAATGCTTGCATTTTTTGTGTGGAAACATTGAAGGGGCCTCCTCATAGCTGCAACTGCTAAAATCCATTTTTTTCAGTCGATTGAGGATACCTGTTGTTAGCCACTGAAAGCAAATACCAGCAGCATGTTTACTATCCTACAGGGTCCTGTGTCAAATTAATAGATGATAGAAATAAGTATGAATAAATTGACAAAAACTATAAAAAGTATATACAATACATCATTTTTTGGAGTTTGGAAGTTACAACAGATTGCAATGCACTACCTTAGAGGTCTCACACTGTCCTCCTTAGATTTGGCATTGCTGTCTGGTAGAATAAAACACCCAGGACACACTTGTATATTTTTTTTTTTATTTATTATAACACACACACACACACACGTTAGAACCGTACATTTTAGGTAGGTTGAGAAGAAATAAAGATATCCCATGGGTTCCATACCGCCTCGAACAAGCATGTAGAGCGGTCAAGTATTCCATCATATTTGTTTTATCTGTTGCTTCAAACTCTGTTGAATATTTTTGCTTTTTTGAGGCAACTTTCCTGAATATGGTTAAAAATCAGCTTTCTGTGTGGTAAACATGGCTTCCAGATTCTTTCTACTTTGATAGCCAATGATAAGACACTTTTCAGAAGCTGACACATATTGTACTATATGTGCTTGTGGGATGATAGTATTCTATTGACGATTTTTGTTGCACACTTATGTTTTTACGCTTCTAAAAATTGATATAGGCCCCTCCTGAATATTTGTTTTGTAAAGTCCCCTTTGATCTGTGGTTTTTAATAAAAAACATCCAAGTCTTTACAGAGCACCACAGGAAGAATGCTCCCATTCTTTCACCTAGTCATTACTGTGGCTCTGTAGTCCCATGGGAGACCACATTCTTCTGTAAATTTGCACACCTGAGAGGTCCAGGACCTCTCTCCCACTGCGGCATTTTCTCCTCAGTATAGATCTCTGCAAATATGATGGTTCAGAACTCATTGTACTCAGGCTAGAGGAAAGCAATGTAACATTAGTAAATTGTATTTATTGAATTTTGTTTTTTTTTCCTGCACGCACACTATAGCGTTTTAAAAAGGGTTAATGCTAGTTTGTCTAACAAGTGATTGATGTTGCACTGTCACCACAAGACAGCTGTATGGGCAGTGGTGACAGTGTGTGACAGAGAGCAGTCTTATCCCGAGAGAGCGTTCTGCAAGATAGGCTTAGCTCCTGTTATCACGACCCTTTCCAGATGCTCCCTACCGCCTCCTGGTTCTCCCTCGTTTGCCAATCAGTCCTAACGAGCTCTCTGGGGAGCATTCAGGGCTTGCTGCTAGCCACATTTAGTAGGGTTAAATGAACTTAGGTAGCCAGGGCTCTGCCTCCCATAACAGGCACAATTAGACATGTTCTGTAACGATCAGGATCCATACGGTTCATCAGAGGAATCGGTACCTGCTATGGTACTGGTGTCTCATAACATACATAGAACAGTCATCATATAGTAACATCATCCTATGTATTTTGTATGCATTTAGACATTTTTGGAATGTTTAACACATCAAATTATCTATAGTGTTCATCTAATTATCATGTTTTATCTTAAACCTACAGATTTTACATTATAGCAGTGGACATGAGTTTCACCAAACATTGACTGGTGGTGAATTAATCAGTCATTTAAAGTGGAAGATTCATCTACAGAGAATGTTTGGTGATTATCAGATTGACCGCTCTATTAATATACCTCTTTGTGAGGGTTAAATCTTTATTCAGAGTATTCATTAAAGCCTGGAGTAAAATCAGACACTGGGCACGGACTATGTCACATTGACTAAATACTTTACATGAATAAACTGTTTATGGGCATATTTTGTGATCTTGGTACAGACAGTCTGAGCCATCTATAAAATATAGAAAAAGAGAGAATGAAGTGAAACCAGATAGATTATACCTGTCACTTATCTCCTAAAGGTCTGAAAGTGAAAATGTTTGGTTGCTTCTGAGATCATCTTTACTCATTTGTTCCGGCTATATTACCAGCATGTCCGAGTTCCGTTTTCTGTAATCAAATCTGTTACCTCGTCTAGCTACTGGTTCCGTTCAATTTTATTTATCCCAATATATTTTTGCTTCAAAAAATAAATTGTAATGACTGAATTTTACATGATGAGATTACATGAAGACAGTATGTATTTTTGACATGCATTTTAAGGTGACCTGAAAAAGGTTATCAAATATATCTTATTTTATTATGAGTGGTGTGGGTGCCTATAATGTCATTAAGGTATGTGGGTTCTAATGTCATTAAAGGGTATATCCAGTCAATTTCTTTATCGTTTCGAATAGAGTGGAGAAAGTTTAAAAGTCCTGCCAAGTTTTTTCTGTTATTTGGGATTCCGTAAAAGATCATTCCACTAACTTCATGTTCCAGTGACAGCATATACACCAGACTGGAAGTAGCAACACAGAGGGCAATAAAAATGTGTATCCTTACCAATTTAAGCCCACTTTGGTCTGGTCATCAGATGTAATCCCCTGTGTCAGTCAGCTGCGACTGCACAGGAAAGGAGAGAGTGCTCGACAACCGCTAGAAAATTCAGAATCTGTGGCCAAAAGGCACCCATTTCCCAGCTGTTGTCGGCGCTCGCACCTTTCCCCTGCAGCCAAATGCTGACTGACACAGGGGAGTTGGATCATGTGACGGACTGAAGCGGACAGAAAATGGGTAATTATACACATCTTTTCATTTTTATATGTATGTGTATAGTTTGAAATGTGATGGTACTTGCCATATAACATTGAAAGTAAAATCAGGGTGCCTAACCTACACCTCAGGACTTCTGATTTTACCTTTACCTTTGCTTATGCCCAATTGGCCATGCTGCTATGTAAAAGTCCTGTGGTGTTCTGGGAACATATGTTGCTTAGTGAAACAAAAAGAAAGCGCACCAACCTTGAGTATTACCTCAGCAAACCAAAATTTTATTAAATTCAGAATAATACAAACAACGAAGTAAATCAAGCATGTAAGTCCTCAAAGGAACTTTAGAAGTGAGAAGCCTGTGCGAGTCCCATCATAGGGGTAGATTCTCAGAGTACAGCTGATGCGTTTCGAAGGGGGTCCCTTCTTCATCAGAGCTAACTGAACAATGAGTGCTCTCTAACATATGTTGCTTAGCCAGAGCAGACAAGAGATTCTAACATAAACATCTCTATCATTTTTTTCTGCACATACCTTATCTTTTCGAAATAATTTATGCATGCTCTTGCAGTAGTGATTGAAAGATAGTAATCTCTACCTAGTGATGACATGTATCTGTGAATTTTTTCTTTTTACTTTAGAGTTTTTGCATTGTTAGGTTATTGATTAGGTGTACAGGCAGAAATTTTACTGCTTACCTGGTATTTCTCTTTAAAGTTGAACTAAAGGAAAACCTTTTTATTTTCTTTATGGATAGAGTAAGAGAGGGTTATAATTCCTGTCAGTTTTTTTGCCCTCTGTGTCCCATTGGGGAGATTTTCCCTCATTTCCTGCCCCACAGCCAAAAAAGGAAGTGAACGGAAATCCCTCCAAAGTTAGGGAAATCCATAACTGTAACCAGAACTTCATCCCTACTGGAAGATTTCTCATCTGTTCCTATATATTGGTGACAACCTACAATTTGGGTTGTTCTTTCTCTTTCTGAGTTAGCAGTCAACTGGACAAATAAAGAGGGTGATTGTCCCTAATGGGGGCCACTCAAATTCTAATCCTTTTCAACTCTGTCCAAAACATAAAATAAAAGTTTTGCATTCAGTTATACTGTAAGCTGTATGTTGCAATATTTTTTTCACATCTATATTTATGATATATATTTGTGTAATGCGCCTTTCATCTCTTTTGCAGTTGACAGCCTGTGTTCACGCTTCTGCTTCCCTGCTGTACCCCATGTATTGGCAGCACATTTACATCCCAGTTCTTCCTCCACACCTCCTGGACTATTGCTGGTGAGTATTATAATAACCAGAACGGGCTTTCAAAAAGGTAGCCTTCTTGCACTGATTTTCACTAGTGCTAATATCTACATAGTTTGTATATTCTCCCTTTGTTCACATAGGTTTTTTTTTTCCCAGATGACCAATTTCTTTTCACAACTGAATATATACTGTTAAAGCCATTGGCTTCTAAATAAAATAATCCTAAAGTGTGTGCTTGTATAGCTGTGTTGGGGGTCATAAGATTATAAGACACACTGAGGCAGAGATTTGATATTAACAAAGGTAATATATATTTGTATAAATTGCTGCATACATGTTGGCGATATGCAGTATATTTCTACAACATAAACCAGAAAGTACTGACCCTTTAATATGTCTGTTGAAAATGTTGTAAGGACTTGAATGGCACAGGTTACAATAACAGCATTATTGATAATTTTCTAAGAGGCAATTTACATCATTTTAGTGTACACAACAGTTATGAAGCATATAGAAAACCCATATCTGATGTATAGACGTGTTTATTATAATGACTTGGTTCTTCTCTCAGTGGCTTCTGACTAAATGAACTATGGTTTAAATATTTCTATATTTCTTTTTAACTTCTGGTGCCTTTTTAGAAGGCAAATTGCTTGTAAATGACGTGAGAATAAAAAGATTTTAGTTCCCTATGACTGTGTCATATTTTCACATGATATTTGCATTGACCAAATACATAGCTTCAGGGCTGCTGTCAGAGATCTAAGCTAATGTCCCAATAAATAGGAACTCTGCCATTTTCAATCTTTAGGTTTGTGTCTGCAATATGGTATTCTGGTTAGTTAGCATAGAATACCAAGACTGCTGCAGTGATGTCGCATAGAAAATAGTCTAGGTATACTGAGTTTCCCCCCCGTCCGGGAACTAGAATATACACCGACAAGCCATAACATTTTGACCACCCACTATAACCCGTTGAGGCATGAACTCCACTAGACATCTGAAGGTATGCTGTGGTTTCTGGCAGCAAGCCATCAGTAGCAGATCCTTTAAGTCCTGTAAATTGCGAGGTGGGGCTTCATGGACTGAGTTTGGTTTTCCAGCACATCCCACAGATGCTTGATTGGATTGAGATCTGGAAAATTTGAAACCAACACCTCACACTCTGTGTTGTGTTCCTCAAACCTTTCTTGAATTAATCAGACCAGGCTTTCATTGTTCTGTGGTCCAGTTCTGAGGCACATGTGCCCTTTGGCTTTTGGCTGTGGACACGGGTCAGCACAGGCACCCTGACCGGTCTGAGGCTACGCATCCCCATATGTAATAGCCATTACTCCATATAGTCTAGCCATTACAAAAATCACTCAAAATCCTAAGCTTGCCCATTTTTTCTGCTTTCAACACATCAACTTAAGAGACAGCAACCTGTTCACTTGCTGCCTAATATATCCCACCCATTTGTGCCACATAGTTTGATTAAGAAGTCATTCCATTTGCTCCTGATAATGGTTCCTTCTATATGAAACTGAAAACTGTGGCAGATCTTTGCTTCTGCAGAATTAAAGCATCCTTTATTCTTTAAAGTAGGATTTCTTGCTGCTCAATTTACAGTCATATTCATACTAAATGCCCTAAGGGGAAGGGGACACAAGCAAAATTATACTGTCAAAGGATTGTCCCTACATCAGTGTGGTCTGTGACATGTGGGTGGTCTGTTCGCTTCTAATAACCACAAAAATTAATTTGTTGGTGCTGCATCTTTGTTAATTATTTTAGTACAGAGATGAATTGTTTTAAAAAAAGGATTCAGAAAGCTTCAGATTTGCTTACAACTGTCTTATATCTCTTCGGTATGACTTAATTTGGACAGATCAGCAGCCAGGGGGTTTGAATCAGCTTCTTTTCCGTGACTTATTAGTCCACTAATTAAATTTGGGACATTCCAGCGACAGTTAGAATTTGGAATTCTGGCAGTGTAGAGTGCAGACACAAAACACCCTGTCTTTGGTCTGAGATGGGGGGGGGGGGGTCATACTGCATTTTCAAGCTTTCTGTTTTAGAAGACACACATGATAAACAGAGCAGTAGCCATCTCTTTCTAGTATAAGGGCAGTACTTTCTGATGTTTACTAGGAATGGATAAGATGATAAACTAATTGCCTACGTTTAACTCTCTTTCCCTAATCTTACAGAAATATTTCAACTTTTCTCATGTTATAATTTGAGCAGCAACACAAAGAACTGTGTTATCAAAAATAGCTACATAACAGAACTTCATATAATTCCAATAAAATTGCATCAGCCTGTAAATGAACACCACACAGGGAGGGATTTAATTTTCTATTCCTATATGGGGCTCTTCCCCTTCTCAGCATGTGGTAACTGAGCAGGTATGACCATGGAGAAAAGGTTAACCTTGTGGGATACATTGGAATATGTTTTGTATATAAGTTGTTCTTTCAATAAGAATAAGGTAATAGAAAAAGCATTGACTGAAAGCACAACAGGACTTATACAGGCATAGATATGGCTGTTTTTGATCCAATCACAGTCTGGAATTGAACCTGGACTGAGCTGTTTTGCTCAATTGTAGTGTAGTGAGGTTTGGGACCTGGCTTTTGTGTCTAGCAGGGGTGCCTGTGTAATAAGACTAACTGAAATATAGATCTGTCTATAAAGACCATCTGGGGTTCAGTTTAAGCTTGCCAGACATTGGACTTCATGTTCACTGCTCTGCCATTGGAAGTAAATGAGGAAAAAGTGACTGTTCCTTATTTAAAAACAATATTCTAGTTAGACTTTTAAACCAGCATTCTTTAACAAAAAACACATGTTCATCCATGCACTGGGTTGTAAGGGCTTCAGGAGCAAGGCATTTCCTTTGATAAGGTTTCTTCCCCTTAATTTGAAGCACTGGAGCAGAATGCAGTAATGTAATGGAAACTGTGATGGAACTGTATGAAAGGAGTAGCTCCTCTGCTTCTTTCTCCAAGATCATGTTACATAGCTTAAATACAAACTTCTTTTTTATGCAATATTTAATTTACAAAAGTAAAGAGCCAACATATCACACACAGATTTACCATGAACAATTCATGTTACTCTCTGTCCCTGCAATCTAATATCCTACCACACTCCCACTGAACTTTGGGGAGAAGCCAACTAACCTACCATCATGTTTTTGGATTGTGGAAGGAAAACCAGTACACTTGGTGAAAGACATAGAGACATGTGAAGAACGTACAAACTCTAATCTATGTAGATAGTGTCCATGTAAGCCAGGACTGGCAAATGTGCTTACAACTTATACAGCTTGAGCAAAATGCTTTATGATTTAGTTTATTAAGGTACCTGAAATAATTGATTACAATGGCTGCTTTATTATTTAGCGGAATTTAAACCTGACATTTCTGCGTCTTAAACTAATTTTCCATGCTTCATTTCATTACTTTGGGGGACTGCCGAAACCTTACTTTCTTTAAGGGATAAATTAGACTCTGTATGGCATTGCATTTAGATATTGTAATCCATAAATAGATATTAAGTTTTAGCATGAAATGGCACAATATACCTTTACGAGTCTAAACACCTACACTATATTGCCAAAAGTATTGGGACACCCCTCCAAATCATTGGATTCAGGTTGTTTCAATCACCTCCATGGTCACGGGTTTAAAAAATCAAGCACCTAGGCATGCAGACTGCTTCTACAAACAGTTTTGAAAGAATGGGTCGCTCTCAGAAACTCAGTGAATTGAAGTGCGGTACCATAATAGGTTGCCACCAGTGCAATAAGTCCATCTGTTTAATTTCTTTGCTACTAAATATTCCATGGTCAACTGTTTGTGGTATTATAACAAAGTGGAAGCAATGGGGAACAATAGCAACACAGCCATGGAGTGGTAGGCCATGTAAAATGTCAGAGCTGGGTCAGCGCATGCTGAAGCACGGAAGTCACCAACTGTTTGCAGAGTCAACAGCTAAAGACCTCCAAACTTCATGTGGCCTTCAGATTAGCAAGGCAACAGTGTGTAGAGAGCTTCATGGAATGGGTTTCCATGGCCAAGTACCTGCATCCTAGCCTTACATCACCATGTGCAATGCAAAGTTTCGGATGCAGTGGTGTAAAGCATGCCGCCACTGGACTCTAGAGCAGTAGAGACGTGTTCTCTGGAGTGACGAATCACACTTCTCTGTCTGGCAATCTGACGAACGTGTCTGGGTTTGGCAGTTGCCAGGAGAACGGTACTTGCTTGACTGCGTTGTGCTGAGTGTAATTTTCGGTGGAGGGGGGATTATGGTGTGGGGTTGTTTTTTAGGGGTTGGGTTTGGCCCCTTAATTCCAGTCAAGGGAACTCTTAAAGCATCAGCATACCAAGACATTTTGGACAGATTCATCCTCTCTGCTTGACCTGTTTACCATTATCACAGAGAGTGAAAGTGAAAGAAAATACCAAATTTCCGTTTGTCAACGGAACAGAAATAGAGGGGAACTCTTCCAATGGGGACACTAGTTCTGGTGACCCGGGTGTCAAATTAGGAATCCCTCAATTAAGGAATTTCCTCTTACTTCCTTTGGCAATGAAAAAAACAGTAATGCAGTGATTTTATCTGTCTAAAGCGGGCCATACATTATGCAATTTTCTTTCTTTCAGCCATGGGTTGACACTGTATTGATGATCCTTCCCACAGCGCTATTGTATTCTTCCGGCAGGCAGAGCGGAGAGACTTCCCTGCCGGCTGAATACAATGGTCACTACTGGTGGCTATAACCTCTGACCGTGATTGGGCAAAATATAAAAATGACAGACTGGTTGTACTGAATTCGAGTGAGAGAATGACTTCAATACATACAGCCTGCCCATACATGGATCAAAATTCAGCCTGTTCCTGCTGAACTGGCTGAATTTCGAGCCATCTATTGCCGGATTTAGTGTTTTCTTGCTCAAATAATCTTTATATTTTTATCTTTTCTTTTGCAGTGCCCCTATGCCTTATCTGATTGGAGTTCACTTCAGCCTTCTAGAGGTATAAAATTATATTATCTTGACAAATCACTGTCATTTATATTTTACTTGTCTGTCATATAACGCTTACATTTTTTCTACATGTAACTATAGTTCCATATTTTACTGGGAGACTATTTACGTTTTTTGTGTTTTCATGTTGACCTTATAGAAGTACATAACATCATAAGGTTGTGGTTATAGTATCAGGTAAATATTATGATTTATTTACAAAATGTCCCCCAGTTAAAGTGAAACTAATGGCAAAGTTTTTTGCTTTAACCACTTCAGCTCCAGAAGATCACCCCCATTCCTGACCAGGCCATTTTTTCCGATACGGTGCTGCTTTACTTTTAACTGACATTTGCACTGTCATGCAACACTGTACCAAAATGAAATTTGTGTCCCATAAATAGAGTTTTCTTTTGGTGGTATTTGATCACCTCAGTTTTTACTTTTTGTGTTATAAACAAAAAAGGAGCAACAATTTTGAAAAATTGCTGTCAGTCAAATTCTTTGCCTATGGGTGTACACAACCCGACTAGGGACCACGTGCGCACGGGAGCCTCCATAACAGCCAGCTTGTTGAAAAGGCACTCGGAGGAGAGGAGGAGTGGACAGTGCCAGCGGGGGACTTCAGAGGAGGTCAGTATCGTTGCAGTATCGTTGCACAGAACAAGTAACTTTTTTTTTTTTTTTTTAACCACTGGAAACCCGCTCTGTAGCAGTTTTACTGCTACAGGGCAACCCTCCTGTGCAAAATCACGTGTATATATACATGATTTTGCATTTCCGCTTCACGGGGCACACGCGTCCCTCCTGCAAATCGCTTCTGCTCTCAACTGTCATAGCAGAAGCCGATCTCCGAGTCCCCATGAACGGATGTTTGCTGCCACCCGCAGATCATCAGAACATCCAAGCTCTGCTTATGTTTACATAGGCAGAGGTCTGTTCAGATCAGAACTGGGAACACGATCCATCACTTCCACAACACCACGTAGTTTACACCAAGCACATAGCTAGGCACACACTTAACCCTTTGATCACCCTAAATGTTAACCCCTTCCCAACCAATGTCATTAATACAGTGATCAGTGTATATTTTTAGCACTGATAACTGTATTAGTTTCACTAGTTCCCACAAAGTGTCATTTAGTCTAAAAATGTCCGTCGCAATATCGCAGTCTTGCTATAAGTTGCTGATCACCGTCACTACTAGTATAATAAATAAATTCCAGTATATATCCCATAGTTTGTGGATGCTATAATATTTGCGCAAACTAATCAATATAAGCTTATTGGGGATTTTTGTAACCAAAAATATGTAGCAGAAAACATTTTGGCCTAAATTTATGAAGAATTTGATTTTTAATTTTTTTTATTGGATATGTTTCATAGTAGAAAATAAAAGATATTGGGTTTTTTCTCCCCCAAATTTTTGGTCCTTTTTATTTATATAATAATAAAAAAAACCAGTGGTGATCAACTACCACCAAAGAAAGCTATATTTATTCTATATATTTTGTGTGGGTACAGCATTGCATGACCGCACAATTACTAGTTACAATAGCACGGTGCTACAGTGCCTTGAAAAGGTATTCATACCCCTAGAAATTTTCCACATTTTGTCATGTTACAACCAAAAACGGTAATGTATTTTATTGGGATTTTATGTGATAGACCAACACAAAGTGGCACATAGTTGTGAAGTGGAAGGAAAATGATAGTTTTAAAATTTTTTTACAAATATCTGAAAAGTGTGGCATTCATTTGTATTCAGCCCCCCCGAGTCAATACTTGGTAGAACCACCTTAAGCCAGTGTGCATGGACCCTTAGGATTGACCAAAATAAGCGTATTAAATGTTCAAGACGACATGCATAATTTGTTGGAGCCCTTTATCAACTTACCGCAAGTAGTGCTCAAATGCATGTCTGGTAACCTCCACTACAAAAATAGAGGGACAGACCTGGAAACTCTGTAGTAAAAAAAAAAAAAAAAGTAATGCTGGATTTTCTAAAGCTAATAGAAGCTGGAACGAGCTTTAGTCCAACTAAACCAGTGGGATCCGATAGGAGCATTTTCAACAAGTTTTTGAATGATCATATAGTCATATAGAAGAAGAGGACCCAGGGTCATTAAAACCACTCCATAACCTTCTGACGTTCAATGCAAAAAAAAACTATTTTGGGATATGCCAGCCAGTCATGCTAAAGAGCCACAGACAAATCTTACAGATCCCGTGACCAATTAATAGGCTTCTGGCCAGTAGATTAGACACTGTAGGATCCCAGAGCTGAAAAAACAAATTTTTTTAATACATCTTTTATATGTCATTATCTTTAGTTTCATGTAACTATATGCTGTTGTAATTCATGCCCAACAATAAATAAAAAAAATAAGCAATTTTAGAAAACTGGAGGACTGTGCAATTACAGAAGATAAATTCCTATTTGAGATTACTGCAGTGCTTCTGTTGCACTAAAATCCCATGCAGTGTTGTCAGTCCTTGCGCCAGTTTTCTTCTGTGGGACTACAGAACTCCTGCCCATCTCCTAATCTTTAAAATATAAGGGAATAAAAAAATGTTATCCTACAGTGGATATAAAAAGTCTACACACCCCTGTTAAAATGTCAGGTTTCTGTGATGTAAAAAAAATGAGAAAAAGATAAATAATTTCAGAACTTTTTCCACCTTTAACGCAACCTATAAACTGTCCAACACAGTTGAACAACAAACTTAAATCTTTTAGGCAGACGGAAGTAAAAATAACAAACTAAAATAATATGGTTGCATAGGTTTGCACAACCTTAAACTAATACTTTGTTGAAGCACCTTTTGATTGTACAGCACTCAGTCTTTTTGGGTATGAGTCTATCAGCATGGCACATCTTGACTTCTTCAGATCACTCCACAGGTTTCTGATCGGATTCAGGTCTGGGCTCTGGCTGGGCCATTCCAAAACTTTAATCTTATTCTGGTGAAGCCATTCCTTTGTTGATTTGGATGTATGCTTTGGTTCGTTGTCATGCTGAAAGATGAAGTTCTTCTTCATGTTCAGCTTTCTAGCAGAAGCCTGAAGGTTTTGTGCCAATATTGACTGGTATGTGGAACTGTTCAGAATTCCCTCTACCTTGACTAAGGCCCCAGTTCCAGCTGAAGAAAAACAGCCCCAAAGCATGATGTTGCCACCACTTTTGATGATGTGCAATGTTGTTTTTGCTCCAGACATATCTTTTGGAATTATGGCCAAAAAGTTCAACCTTGGTTTCATCAGACTATAACACATTTTCCCACATGCTTTTGGGAGACTTCAGATGTGTTTTTGCAAGATTTACCTGGGCTTGGATGTTTTTCTTCATAAGAAAAGACTTTTGTCTTGCCACTCTACCCCATAGCCCAGACATATGAAGAATATGGGAGATTGCTGTCACATGTACCACACAGCCAGTACTTGCCAGATATTCCTGCAGCTCCTTTAATGTTGCTGAGGGCCTCTTGGCAGCCTCCCAGACCAGTTTTCTTCTCGTCTTTTCATCACTGTATTCCATGGTATATCTAATGCCTTGAAAATTATTTTGTACCCTTCTCCTGACTGATACTTTTTAAAAATGAGATCTGTCTGATCTTTTGGAAGCTCTATGTGGACCATGGCTTTTGCTGTAGGATGTGACTAAGAAAATGTCAGGAAACACCTACTAGAACAGCTGAACTTTATTTGTGGTTAATCAGAAGCACTTTAAATGATGGCAGGTGTGTACTGACTTCTTTTTAACATGATTTTGAACATAATTGCTTAATTGTGAACATAGCTACATCCCCAGTTATTAGAGCGTGCGCACACTTATGCAACCACATTATTTTAGTTTTTTTGTTTACTCCCCCCTAAAAGATTTCAGTTTGTTTTCCAATTGAGTTATACAGTTTATAGATCACATTAAAGGTGGAAAATGTTCCAAAATGATTTATCTTTGTCTCGTTTGTTTACATCACAGAAACCTGACATTTTAACAGGGGTGTGTAAACTTTTTATATCCACTGTATGTGTCCATACCCATTACAGCGGTTAGGGGCAAATTTTAAGCTCAATGTTTAGAAGCAGGGAAAAAAAAAACCTTCTGTTTTTGTTGTTTTTAAGAGCAGTTGTCTGGCAGAAAAAAAAACGCTAAATGCTCTTAAATGCAAATACCAAACAAATTTCAAAATTAGCTATTTTTTCTGCCAAGAGAACTGGAGTTTTTTTAAGCCAGTGTGCATGGACCCTAAATCTTATTTATGCCCTTGATATGGGAGTTGATTCCAGAACATGTCTTTGTATATTACATATTTACTGATAAATTTGGTAACCCAATCTGAGCCATTTTGAGCAATACTAGAAAAATTAACTTAGCTGGGCCATTGCTTACTGCACAAGCATGTTGAATATCTTGTTAGAATCTACATTCCATGCTAACCCAGCTAAAAATTCCCAATTAAAGTATATGTGAACCCCTACCTGGTAAAACAACCCATTCCATTTAAAATAGAATTAAAAGGCAAACATGTGTATATATAAAAAAAATAGCATTTATAAATACATTTTTTTTTTTTGTTACATTAGTGATCATATAATCTCTTTTCTCAGCTGCATAAGGTGGGGGCGGAGAAACACAAGAGGTGGGGGTGGAGAAACACCATTACACGGATCTTTCCAGTGGATAGCTGTGCAGGGAGGTGTGTCTTGGCCATTGGAGGACAGGCCAGCTGTTCTGTCAGCACAGCCAGAAAACTGAGCACTCTGGAAAGGATGTGCTCTCATGCCTAGCATGGTCAGTTTGAAATAAGAGAGCATGGGGCAGGAACACCAGGGATTTCACACAAAAGAAGCAACACAAAAGAGAACATGATAGTTTTTAACACAAGTGCAAGCGGCACATATCAGGGATATGAAGTGTTGGGGTAACACATTTTTTAAGTGGCCCTAGGAATTAATGATATGTTTGGGACAGCATTAGTGAATCATAATGGCTAAATCTTGCTGGTTTTATTAAACTGGCATAGTTTATAAAATGTGCATTTTTCGCAGCTCTTTGCAACTAATACTAACATTCAACTATCACAAATTATAAAAATATAATTTGCAGTCAATACATTGATTTATGTTCAAATATGTGTTTCAGATTTGTTTAATTCAGTGTATTTTTCCTTCATGTTCACTCAAGCACATCAGTGAGGGTTTATGTTCATATGGTAATTCCTATAGGTGTAATCCTTAGTTAAACAATTTTCCTGCGGTTACCAGCACTGTTATGACTTGTCTTGGCAACTCTCTTGAACATCTCTTCTCTGTCTGCAAAATGTTAAGCTGCATGAAACATGGTTGACCACAACAATAATGTGATTAAAATGTGAATATTAATCAAATAGAAATAAAATAATTCCTTCAATACCTTTTTTGATGTAAGGCTGTATGAATTGTAATGAATATGTTTACTCAGTTCATTTTAATATACCACAGAAGCATATTATTAACACATGACCGTGTAATCCAATTTTATTGGTTTTTAATATATCAATGGTTTTATAGATTCTGCAAATGCAATAAGATTCTTTTAGCTCCAACACTCAATAGTACTTTTTGGTAACCATTAACTCCTTAAGCTCCTTAAAATTCTTTCTAGTTTATCAGTCATATTATGGTATTAAATCTTTCCTTTAGAGAGTGAGAAGCCGGTCTCTTGATGATGTGGTTTTGCTCAATGTGGACACCAACTCTTTGGAAACTCCTTTCAATGATCTCTCAGTGTTACCCACTGATGTGGTGAGTGATTTTGCTACTGTGAGCAAGAGCTTATTAACACCAGAGTGCATATGCTAAAGTGATTGTTAACTTTTTTTTTTCTTTAATTAAAATAACAAACATGTCATACTTACCTGCTATGTGCAGTGGTTTTGCACAGATCAGCCCCAATCCTCCTCTTCTCGGGTCCTCCATCGGCTCTCCTTGCTCCTCCCCTCTGCCGAGTTGCTTGCTATTCAGGACACTTGTTCAAACTCGATCCTGTGTGTCTATTGACCATGTCATCCGCTCCCTCCCCACTGGCTGTTAATGACACCAGCGGGAGCCTGTGGCTCCCACTGCTGTCTCTGAGTGAGGAGGGAGAGAGCTGGACCGAGATCAGGCTCAGGTAAGTATATTGGTGGGGGGAAGGAGCTGCATGCAAAAGGTTTTTTCTTTAATGCAGAGATTGCAATAAGGTAAAAAAAATAATTCTGTCCTCAGAACCACTTTAACTTATGTTGCTTTGCTCCCCCCCCAGCGCACTATAACACAATGTACTACTGCCAACAGGCTTTCATTGGTAACCATGCTTTCTGCTTATACCCATGTACTTTGCTTGCACTGGAAAATGCATGAAAAAGCATTGCAACACTGGTGGATATAAGTCCTAAATGCACCCCTAGAAATTAGAATGTCAGAATCTGGCCTTTTTAGGTAGGTTTGGTAACAATTCAATGTTTATGGGGTAGTTCAAGTATTCCTGGAGAAAAAGATAATAAAACTAGGTAATAAAATAAAACAATTCATATTGTTTTCCCCAGAATCAGGACTGTCTGCATGTGCCTGCCTCTCCTTCCCTTGTTGCTTTGAATAGGAATACTTGTGAAATTTCAAAATGATTAGATGATGTGGGCACATCTTACTACACTTTAATTTCAATGGCTGGCTTTATTCAAGGAAATAAAGCAGGAGCGTAAAAGACGCACTGTCTGGTCAAGGCATTGTGTCCTTAACAGTTATTTAACACGGAGTGCATTTATGAACTCAGATGTACTCATGGTAGCACATAAAACTTTTGTCTCTGCAGAATGGTTGAAATATTTACCTTTCCAGGAAGAAAATACTTTTCCAATCTCCCTCCTGTGCTCCTCATATGACCAGAAACACAGGCCTTTAGAAGGGTTCAGGTTACAGAATCCAGTAATTATGGTTTTTGAATATAAGGCCTTCAACAGCTGCAAAGCACTAAAAGATATATTTTGCTGTTGGAGGATAAAATAGTAAAACTGTTGTGTAAGGTTTTCTTAGTGGCATATTTTTTAACTTGATGAAGGTTAATGTAGCAAACATAGCCTTTCTAGAATAGTACAGGCACCTGATCTTAATCACAGTTTTTTTCTGATACTCCTATAAACAGGGGTGGGTGTATTAGTGGGACATCAAAACATACAGCAGCATTTCTCAACCTTTAGTTTTTGCACCCTGTAAAAGTTTGGAAAATCTAGAGGCACTCCAGTCTAAAATGTAAAACAACATAAATTTTACTTACCATAAATGGGATGGGAATACCCACTAGACTTTAGTTAATCTGGCACTGGCAGATATTTTTCAAGAAAAGCCCAGTTTGAGCGATCACTTTTACCTATCAGTCTGTTTATGGTGATTAATTTCCCTATATGCAGATAATTACTTTAACGAGTGTCAATATTTGACAGTAATAGTTCCTGGGCAGCCTTGCATCACCCCCTTTCACGATCCTCACTAGCAATGATGCTGTCTCCCCCCCCATCTACTCCTAACAGTGCTCCTGTCTTTCTGTGGACCCATCTGGCAGCAAATTAAAGTCCTTCTCCTGTCTGCCACAGTCCTGCATGCTGCTTGCATATTGACAAGGAGGGAAGTTGGACAGGCCCCCTGCGGAGCAAGGAAGTGTCTTGGAGCATAAGTGTGCCATGCAGAGTGGCTGGCATACAGTAGAACTGTAGTGAAATCAAGCAAAAAAATAAGCCAGGGCATTGGTTTGCTGGTAAATTTATAGTAACAATTTTTTTTAAAATGGCAGACACGTCGTACTTACCTGCTTTGTACGTGGTTTTGCACAGAGCAAGCCTCATCCTACTCTTCTTGGGTCCCTTGCTGGCACTCCTGGCCCCTCTCCCCTGCTGAATGCCGCTTGCTCTGGTGGCACTCGTGCATGCTCATTCCCAAGCCCTGCTCTTTGTGTCTATAAGGTGCACAGTGCATCTTAGCCCCCTGCACCCTCCCCCCTCCCAAACATTGTGATTGACAGAAGCAATGGCTACCACTGCTGTGTCTCGGCCAATGAAGAGAGAGAGACCTGCTTCTGTGCACATTGCCGCATCAAGATGGAGCTCAGGTAAATATTAGGGAGGCTACAGAAGGTTTTTTTTACCTTCTTGAATGGAATGCATAAAGGTAAAAAACCTTCAGCCTTTACAACCACTTTAATATGTACCACGTCTACCGAATGTACTATTGCCTATAATACAATCCTATAAATTCATTTTTAAATGTATGTAAATCCAAATAATTTTTTAAGGGAAGGGAGAGTAGGGAATTAACCCTATCAAGTTATTTTGCTGCCTTTGTCGCATTGAAAATATTCACTGGGGACTGAACAAAATTCCCCTCTTAGAGCGTAGTTACAGAAACTCCATTGAAGGATTTCCCTAACCTCTTCTTCTGGTGGCAGCCAAAAGTTTTGTTTTTCCCTTCACTTTATTTTTCGGTGACTATGGTGACTAGGGCAAATGGAGTGGTGAGTTTCTCAAGTAATGCCGAAATAAAGCATACTGAATTAAAAAAATTACCATGCGTCTGATACTTCCCTACTCTATGGAATGGTTCGGGGGGAGCAGAGGATTTTGGATTTCATAACAAGGAACCATTTTCATTAAATGTATGTGTTGTCCCTTGTGCTGAATTTTTAAAAACATTTACTGAAACTCAGGCTTTAAGGGGCACAAGATTCAGTAAGGGCTGGTTCAACCATGACTCACACAGGAATGCGCTTGTGTGTTCCTGTGCGATTCACCTGCGATCCTGGTGTAGTGCGATTTCAGTCCATTCATTTGAATGGGCTGAAATCATTCTGAACCGTGCCAATGTACATGCAAATGCACAGCAACCAGATTGCATGGTACTACTGTACCATGCGATCCAGTGCAGGAAACATGCACTGCGTTTAAAACCTGCATTTGGGGTGTGATTAGGATAACACTGTGACACACTGCAGTTAACAAGTGCAGTGCATTTTGAACATGATGCACACAGAATACGGGTTTCCCACACCGCATTCTGGTGTGAACTGGTCCTAAATCTGAAACAATTGAATTATACTTCCTCCAACAGGATGTGGATGCTGGCAGGCAAGAAATCCATTTGCCAGTCAGAGTTGAAGTAAAGTTCTCTATAGCTTTAGTAACCAACTTTCCTGTAAATAATTATGTCCTATGTAGTACAGACAACTAGATCCTGTAAAAATCTTGTATGCAGGGTGCGCCGTCCTGTTCCTGCTGCTGAACTTTCAGCACCAAGGGAGTTAATAGCTCCAAATCTTCTGTGAAGCTGCAGTGAACAAGCTTCCAAAGAAGACCCACCCTTTCCCCCTTCCTCTTCCATTGGGAAAAATTGCTTCACAGTATACACTGCATGTAACATAATCTTTGAATTGGAGTCAGATGAATCAGAGGATTTTCTCCCTCATTGAGAGATAGTGTTACATGCAGCAGACAATATAAAAAGACTTCCCAGGGAAGGAGGAGGGAGCAGGTCCCTATCAGGTGCTTGTTCTCTGCATCTTCAAAGAAGACTTGGAGCTGTTAACTTCCTCCATGCTGCAAGTTTAGCATCAGGAAGAGAACTGGGCACCCCTGCCCAGAAGATTTCTAAAGGATCCAGATGTCTGCACAACCTAGGACATAATTAATCACAGGTAAGTTAGGCTACTATGGAACCTAAGTTATAGAAAAGATTCGGATAAACTTCAGTTGTTGGCAGTACGTTGTGAGTAACCAAAGGTTTTTACCTGTGTTTCTATTTGTTCCAGTTGCTGGACATTGGGTCTCACAAGCTTATGATCGACAAACAGTTCAGGCCAGCCTATAGTGTTTCTCCTAAGGGACCGGATGCCCATAGTCTGGACCATTGTCCTCTACTTAGAAACTTGGTAAACTCATTTGGAGTCTCATATATCTCTGTCTGGTGTGGTGTAGCCTCCTCTTCTGCTTTATGTATGGAAGAGTTCCATACAGTTATGCTGGAATTTATTTGACATCCTGCAAATATGATTGGTGACTGTGATCATAAAGACTTCTACAGCCATTCTCTGACCATCCTGCAGCCTCTGAGCTTTCTGCTGTAGATGTACTGTGTGATAGGGGTTTCTCAATTCCATAATGGATGACTTTGTTCCTGAGGAGCCGCCATCAGCTCTCAGTCTAAAGGATGCTATTTTGTCTCTTGTCAAGTAGTACAAGTCAAATTTAAAACTTGTAAATAGGATCGGTGACTCAGGTCACCTAGAGGCTGTAAGTGAAATTCTACGGCTTTCCCTGCAGAACCTTTCTCTGACATTCCTGCAGCTGTGACAGCCTCTGAGCCTTTCGCTATGGATGGTAATGTGCCATAGAGGGTCTTGCAAATCTGTAATGGATGACTTTGTTCCTGAGGAGCCTTTGGCAGCTGAAATAGCTCTCAGCTGCCAAAGGCAGATACAATTTTGACTCTTCTCAATGCTGTGCAAGTCAAATTATTATCATTACTATTATTATCTATACAGGATTTATATAGCACCAACAGTTTACACAGCATTTTACAATATAAAGGTAGTATAACAGTACAATTACAATACAGTTCAATACAGAAGAAATCGGAAAAGTAGCATGTAGCTTCTACTGTACTAGTGCTGATACCAAATTGGCATTCCTGGGCTTTTTTTAATTTAATTTTATTTATAATATATATGCTAGACCATGGGAGAAAGCTTTTGTCTTCTGCCCTACATGATTGTGTTGATGGTCTTACTAATATTATCCATCTTTTTTCTGAAATGAGTCTTCTGTCTGTCAACATTTATGGATTCGGTGTCTATGAAACAGCAAAGCAAAAATTCTTGTTGCACATGTCTTTTGATGGTGTACATCGTTTTGGTCTTTCACTGGATAATTTAATTTACCCCAGGAAAAGAAGCTCAAGCTTCAAACTGATTTCTAAAGCCAAAAATAGTTACTTTCCTTTCTCCCAGGCTTCTCATATCAGAGTCAAGCCTAAGTGAGGGCCCAGTACAGTCACAAACCCTGATGTGTGTCACCAGAGAGGCTAGAGAGGTAACAAAAATTGTAGCCAAACTCCACATTCCAGCCTACTCTGCAATTCGTTTTGCTGATGTAGACAGCAATGCAGGACTTAGGAGTGTTGTCTCTATAAATGGAAGCATTTTAGGACCTGTGTCATAGGTAGGGGACACCAGATGTATACCACCTGGACACCTTGTTCAACACTAGACTAAGCAGATTTTCTTCCTAGGTGCAGAAATCTCCAGATGCCTTCAGGGGATCAGCCTGTTCTATGCTTTTCCTCCTCTGTAATCCCTGCCTCCGTCTACTCTGCAGGATCAAGACACAGGGCATTCCAGTGATCCTCATAGCTCTAAACTGGTCCAGAAGATGTGTTTCTCTTTGATTCAGTCTCTGGCAACACTCTGTGGGCTACATTGACCAGATCTCCTATCTCAAGGTCCAATTTACAACTCTGCTTCATAGTTGCTGGCTTTGACCTAGCTGTTGATTACACTGACCTAGTTTAGACTAATGTAACCATGAACAGTATATACCATATTTGGTTGATGCTCCTGGAAACTGAAAATCACTGAAGTAGACACCACTTCTTGAGTGATCTCCACTTGCTTCCGGTTCCTGAGCTTAGCCGGCAGCCTGATTTATTGTGGACACAGGAGATCAGCCGCTCAGCACTGGCACGATTTAGAGAATTCTTTGCATTTTCTGAATGTATTCAAAGCTGTCTCTGATTGCATGAGGTAGAGAGCATGATGTTACGGCCTTGCGTCTGTGATTTTCCCTATACCCGAAAACTTTACATTCATTAAGAAAACACAAAGCATTCTCTGAATTTTGCCATGGGCTAAGCATCCGACCTTCTGTGTTCAGTAAGCAGGGGCACAGCCACTCGCCGTAGGACCCAGAGTAGTAGCGGTATTTACTTCAGTGATTTCCAGCTTCTAGGTGCCTCAGTAAGGTATCATATATACATAGTTACATTGGTCCAAGATGGACCAGTGTAACTATATATAAAATAGCCATGCCTGGAGTTGTTCTTTAATGGCATGTCTGTTAGAGCCCAGTTCTTTAGAGCCAAGGCTGCCTATGAATCAGCACTTCTTACACTTTAAAAGCTTATAAATCTACTTCTTATAAGGTCAACCATTACATATGTAAGGCTTACTTCACCTGCTGCAAAGAAAGGAATTTCTACCCCAGGAAATATTGCATGGAACAAATCTTGGCCTGTCTGACCCTGAGTACCATCAAGGGTAAATCTTGGCTCTTGTGATCTGCAAAAAACATTAGTTCCATTCCTCGGTGAAGACCTTTGTACAGAGCATCTCTCATGAGGCTCCTCTTGTACAATCTCCCATGACTTCATCGGATTTCAGTTTTATTCTTTTAGACCACCCTTTGAACCTGTTAGGGAAATTCCACCTTTCTAATATCACACACTAGGTTGGGTTTCTTGTTGCTATCACCTCTGCTAGATGTGTATCTGAGCTGACAGCCTTGTCTTATAAAGTACCCCACTTGGTCTAACAAGGATAAGATGATGTTGAGGCTTAAAGCCCTCTTCTTGCCTAAGGTGGCTTTGGCCTTGCACCTCAACTGGTACATTATTCTTTCATCTCTATGTCTGACTCCAGCTGACCTGAAGACAATTTCTGTTCACTATCTGAATTTATGAGTTTACCTCTCAATCATTGCTTACATTAGGAAGACTGACATACATTGGTGTCATACCTGATGGTCCCCGTAACGCGGACCTTGCTTGTTCAGAATATGTAAATACTTTAGTGTGCATATTGTGGGCACCGACTTGTTATTTATTTTCTTCCATTCGTTAGAATTCAAGTGTGTCTGGTTGTAATAGCCATAATTTAAGTGAGCAGACTCCATCAGTCATAGACTTCATTAGTCACTTTCCTTTAACAACATTATGTCCTAATAAGTTGTGTTCCAGCTGAGTTCTTTTCCTTTCATAATTAGTATCTACCTCCTTTCAGGTAAGATGCTGATTAGCAAGCTGGTTCCCTTCCCCACTTGGTAAAGTCCCTTTCAATCACATATAAAACTTCTCAGGACATTTTAATTAAATACTGCAGGCAGTCGGTGACAGCAGCATCACAGATTGCTTCAGCACTTTCTCTTCACTGCTATTCTAAATAATTGACTTTTTTTTTTGTAAATACAATAGTTACCACTTAGTAATAGTGCCATTTGTAAAGTGTACTTTTATTGAAATCAAGCTGATGAAAATAAGAACTGTTTATAGCAAAGAAAATCAGTTCATCATAGGACTGTTTGAGAAATGTATGCTATATGTCCAGAGAAAATAGCCTGTGTAATTCTTGGTTAACAGTCAAGAACTGAACATTTTACTTCCCTGCAGCTGCTCCCCTGTGCCTGGTACGTTTGTGCTGAACACAAACAAAAGTCATATGTTTAATATGTTTACTGGCAATCATGTAACCACTGCGCACAGAGCCCAAATGGAAAAACTTGGAAGTTCTTATGCTCATGATCAGTCTCCTCCACCTTAGATAGCCATATAGGAAGCAACAGCACTGATCCTAATAAAAGGAGCACGTGTAGGGTCTCCAGTGGCTGTGATTGTAGGCTTGCACTCCCAATGTCATGAAGGAAACAAGATTCTGGCTTCTGTAACATGAATTTCAATTTCAGAAATATGTGGATGCTCTGAACTTACACATAAATTATAAAAGTAAAATGAGTCCTATAAACAGCTTGGTGTGTTACATATAGCAGAAACTTAATGCAGGTTTTCTTCCCTGTGCAGCAAGAGCACATGTTAACTTTGAAGTGGACCTGACATTTAAAATTTGCATCACACCAGTCCATAGGTTGTATCTCAGTACTTCCATATTGCTTGTGCTTTCCAGAATAGATCAGATTGTCTTTGGCTGCAAGGAGCATTGTGGGTTTTTGCAGCCCGCTTATGGTCCTTTAAATTTAATTCAGATAGTCTAGGTAACCTTTGAGAGGTGGAGATCTACCTGAACAACATAAAAGCAATCAAATACCATCCGGGTTCTGTGCCTTTTTCCTTAAAGAAATTGACTAGCAAAGTCTAACTAAATAGTAAGGAAAACATAGAAAAATATAATAAAACAAATATCACTGTAAAAATATAAACTTGGCCTACCTTAAAAGTGGACAGTGTCAGTCAGTAGGGCATTGGACAAACTCAGCAGGGCAGTACACATTATGTGAATGGTGTCAGCAGGGCAGTGGACGGTGTGTGGATAGTGCCAGCGGGATAGTGGATGGTGTGTGGATAGTGCCAGCAGGACAGTGAACGGTGTGTGGATAGTGTCAGCAGAGCAGTGGAAAGTGTCAGTAGGGCAGTGGACAGTCTCAGCAGGGCAGTACACATTATGTGGATGGTGTCAGCAGGGCTGTGGATGGTGTGTGGATAGTGCCAGCAGGACAGTGGACGGTGTGTGGATAGTGCCAGCAGGACAGTGGACGGTGTGTAGATAGTGCCAGCAGGACAGTGGACGGTGTGTGGATAGTGTCAGCAGAGCAGTGGAAAGTGTCAGTAGGGCAGTGGACAGTCTCAGCAGGGCAGTACACATTATGTGAATGGTGTCAGCAGGGCTGTGGATGGTGTGTGGATAGTGCCAGTAGGATAGTGGACGGTGTGTGGATAGTGCCAGCAGGACAGTGGACGGTGTGTGGATAGTGTCAGCAGAGCAATGGAAAGTGTCAGTAGGGCAGTGGACAGTCTCAGCAGGGCAGTACACATTATGTGGATGGTGTCAGCAGGGCAGTGGATGGTGTGTGGATAGTGCCAGCAGGACAGTGGATAGTGTCAGTATGGCATTGGAAGGTGTCAGTAGTTTTTATTTTTATTATTTTATTTTCTTAAAAAATGTTTACAATTTTTTTTGCAGCCCTCTTGGGGGGTTCTGTGACTCATTTTTGAGACAGAGGAAGGAGATTGAGGACACAACCTCCATCTCTGTGTCCTCTACTGCACAGAGTGATTGAACAGGAAGACGTCTGCACAGTCTCCCTGTTCATTCACACACCGAAGCATAGTAAACTGTGAATAAACACAGGGAGTGGGCCGGGAAGCAGAAGGAATGGGAATCTGGACAGGAGGGGTGGCGGGGTCGGCATTTACTGTATTTTCCCCTTGCAGCAGCTGAATGCCAGTGGGAAGGATAGGAGAAGAAGTCAGCTTTCAGCTGCTGCAGTAGAAAAATGCAGGTGATCGGTTCCAGAAAATTCAGTGGCCTTTCCTGTCCAGCTTCCAGGGGTCAACAAAGAAGGATCTACCCATCACCTACCCACGATTGATGGCTTGCCGACCACCGAGATAGCCTCTCACTGGTAGGTTTGCTCGGTTACAAGAGGAAGAGCAAGCTGCAATGAGCATCAGTACTAAGCAGGAAGCACAGTCTGTCTTCATTTACATATGGTAGAAAATACATACAGTAGTATGTATTAATATATACATTATAGTGGTATTGAACCCTAAATCAAAATTTAATATATTGCAGCTTACCAATCATTAGATATGCATGCATTCGTTTTTATTTTTTTTTTACCTGGCAATAAGGCCTGTAACACACCTCCTGTATTAATGTGCCTCCACTCTGGAGCACAAGGGGCACCTTTGGACTGGAGCATTGTCAGTCTTGCAGGAAGGGGAGTGCTAGATGTGCTAGCAGATTTAGATACAAATTGAAGCCAAGCTCCAGCTAACACTTCATAAGCAGTTATAGCAGTTTTTTCTCTTGGGATTAAGGTTTTACATTAATAAATAAAAACTGATCATTTTAAGTACCCCTGTGAGTATTAAACAGTTTGTCTCAATCCTGTAACTGCAGGACAGCCTGTTCTGTTGAAAACAACAGACTTACTGGACAGATCACCAGGTGAAAATAAAGGGAAAAAGAACTAAAGACCAAAAACTGCAGCCATCACATGTAAGAATTGGTAAGCTGCAATATAATAAATGTTTGGATTTAATACTACTTTAAAGTGACACTAAACTCTGTTTTTGTTTTCCAGTTTTTTTTTCAATATTTTCATTGTCAGAGATATGTACATTTATGCAAAAGAAGTAGCAAACATGTTTTCTAAGTTTTGTTCAAATTCTGATGCAGCTCTGCATAGAAGCCAATCAGCTTCCATTTTTTTTGTCAAAGCTTAATTTAACAAGCTGAAGTTAGAAGCTGATTGGCTACCATGCACAGTTGCACCAGATTTTGCACTTTCCAGTTTTAGTAAATTAACCCCACTGTGTTGTGTACAAAAACACAAAAAATATTTATCCATGTGTCATACTGAATGTTATACAAGAAATGCAGGCTTGCCTAAACTGGTTAATTAAATTCTTTTTTAAAAAAACAATATTCTATTGTGTATTCTTAAATAATAAAAAAAAACTTATGTTGCTTTCAGCCTCCTCCAAATCACTTTTACTGCTGTTATTTCTGTTTTAGGGTGGCTACATTCATTCTCTATAGTTCCATTGTATGTAGGAACATAGCTACCCTCTCTTGCTCGCTCTGGGGATGGACTATGTGGTGTGTGTAGAGCAGTGCATGTGACCACAACTAACATGCACTGCTTGTTCCAAATGAAAGTGAGGGGGAAATAAAGAGGCTTAGGAGCCAACAGACGATGTTACAGGAGGCAGAAATACACAGAAATGTCTTCACGAAAATTAGACTGCAGGTTCAGTAAGTAGTAGATGTGTATGGATTATTTTTGAAGAATAAGGAAATTGTTTAGTGTCGCTTTAAGACGCTCATTACACATATACAGTACATTAAAAACAATTTATTTCTTTTTTTTAATGTTAAAGAGACACACTGGAGGAGATTTACAAAAACGGAAATTCTTGTGCAGCTGTGCATAGCAACCAATAAGCTTCTAACATCAGCTTGTTCAATTAAGCTTTGACAATAAAACCTGGAAGCTGATTGGTTACTATGCACAGCTGCACCATACTCTGTGTACACTAGTTTTAGCATATCTTCCCCTTTGTGTGCCAGACTATAACTTTAATCACCTGCAGTGATCAGTAAAATATAATTTTTTTAATAATCATTATGGCTTTCAAAATATATATTCCAGAGAATAATTTTGAGTGCATACAACCATTTACATACCTTTTAGTCCATGTCCTAAAAGAAGCATACAGCCTAACGTCTCTGCCCTTATGCACACACTGTTGGGTTCACTGTGTTTTAGATTGTGAGAGAAAACTAGATCACTTGGAGAAAAGCCACGTGAATAGAGAAAAGCGTAGAACGTCTTTGTTGAATTTATGCTTTTGTAGTAAACGTAGGACACGAGCTTGTTTGAAGTGCTAAGTCATTGCGCTACCTGGGTTTTTTCGTTGTTATCTTTTAGGTGCTTTAATTATATAATGCAAAACAGAATTTTTCATTTTTTGTGTTAAAACATAACGTCTTGTGGCGATTATACATGATATAACATATGTTCATGAGTTCTAACGTCTGAAATCCTGCACACATGGCACGTTACTACCATAACTTCA